>NW_025422184.1:0-236330 GCF_011764305.1 Mustela putorius furo | reverse complement strand
CCCAATTGTTTTCGTCAAATCTGTGGATGGAGGGACTCCCTTTCAGGGTTGGTTACATCAGGTGTCCCACCAAAAGAGGAATTCCAAAGCAGAGCCCTGGGGACGAGTGAGAAGGGGACAACCCGAACTATGGTTAAAAATGATTGGGGCCTATGGGCATGGCAAGCCCAATATGCTGTCTCCTTCATACATCCAGCACTGAGAGGCCTTATACTGTGAGGACTGGGCTAAGGCTGAGGGTCACAACACATGTGTGTTTTTGCTACCTATCTGGACCGCGAGCAATGGCGGGGCCTCAAGGGACACACAGGTTTCTCACTACACTGAACTGTTTGGACAAACAAGCCAAACCACAAGGTTTTTCCTGCCATTGGGAAGGAGTTCTGATTTCTGACATCATTTTCAAAACCTGGGGGCAGTGATTGGAGATAAGGTCTAGGTTCTGAATCCTGAAAACCGAGGTTGGGAGGCGGATAACGACCTAAGGCACATGGCTGGTCCTAATGTTCTCAGTTTGTAGGGAACAAGCTGTCCTGTTGGGGGGGGCCCGGAGGTCCAGGCTCAGGCTCCAGGTTCTGTCAGAAAGGGGCATTATTGCCCAGGTCAAGCCTATATATTTTGGGTACAGCCAAGTGTCGTTGCAGGTTGATCTTCATTTGGGGGTTTCTAGGTAGCCCCAGAGGGCAATGTATTTTCTTCTGCAGGGCAAGCAGAGTGCTGCATTGTAAATTCTGGATTGCCAAAACTGGAGGGCTTGTGGGCCATTAGTCCATGTGGACAGAAGTCTGAGGACACAAGCTAGGCTTAGGTTTCTGGGTGAGGACATGGCAGGCACAATCTACAGACCTGAACCGAGATCTCGGGCATCTGAAGTCAGGGTGAGGATCAGACGATTTCTCAGGTTGGACCTTATGTCCCTGATGGCCCCTTTATGAAGGGGGGGGTGGGGGATGTGTCACGTGGCCATGGGGGTTATCTCACACGATGGGAGTTGTGAGAAGCTCCCAACTGCAAAGATTCTTCTGCAGGACAATTGAGACCTGTTGGTTGGCTCCAGGCCAATTGATTCTGAGCAGGGTTTTTAAGGATGGATGGCGGGGGTAGGCCACCTCGCATTCCAATTGTCTCCTAGCAACAAGACAAGTTAGATCTGCTGGGATCTCGCGGAGCAAACCGAATATATGCTCAGTTGAAATGGACTCTCCGTGGCATGGGTCCTAATGGGTTTTTGTGTCTATGGAGACCTTGTAATGGGACAGTGGCACACAGGCCCTGAAGGATTCTCCTAACTGGAGGTTTTGAGACATCTTCAAAGGATAATTTTCCCATGTGGAGAAGAGATTTTTTTCTGATTGCTGCCCTCATGAAATCCCCATATGCCTAATATTGGAAAACCAGGCCTCTGAGGAGAGATACCTGTAACCGAAAGCAATGAATCTGATTCAGGCCTAGGGGCCTGTCTGATTCAATCTTCTTCTCTGGGGAACATCCATCTACGCTGAGTAGAGGTAGATGCTCCAGCTGGTTTCAGATGACCCCTTGTTTGTCCTGGGCGGCCTACATTATTGGGATGTCCTTGGGGGACTCTGGAGGTTTTTTTTCCTAATTTGTACGATTGTGGACAATGGAATGGGCAGAATTCCCGTGGTATGGACAGGCACAGTCCTGATGTTGTGGCTCCAGGGGCCCCAGCCTGAAGGGTCTGTGGGCCAGGAATGTGGGGACAGAAGTCTGAAAACACAAACTCGGCTTAGGTTTGGGAAGTAGGTATGGCAGGCCCGATCTACAGGACCGTGAGGAGAACTCTTCGGGATACGAACAAAAGAGCGAGTGTGAGGCGCTTGCTGCTCAGACTTTTGTCTCTGGATTTTGTTGTCAACGATGGCTGTGGAATCTCGGGGAGGCCTCATGGGCCATGGACGAGACTTCCTCTCTGTGAATTTGGTCCAATCCCAATTGTTTTGGGTCAATCTGAAGGATGGGAGGAGTCCTTTTAGTTTTGTTACCTCAGGTGTCCCACCAAAAGAGGGATTCCAAAGCAGAGCTCTGGGGAGGGATGAATGGGACAACCCGAACAATCCAATTGGGGTGAGGTCGAGAACCGAGCAGGTTGATCCTCATTTGGGGTTTATGGAGATCCCCATAGAGCAAACGTTTTTCTTCTTCTGGAGGGCCAGCATAGGGCTGCATTTTGGTTCCAGAATTCCAAGTCTTGAGGACATGTTTGCCAGGAGTGTGAGGAAGGAAGTCTGAAAACACAAGGTAGCACGAGGTTTGGGCCCACTGTGCAGAGGCTGAATCGAGATCTCCTGCATCTGAGGTCAGGGCGAGTATCAGATGTTGCCTCAAGCTGGAGTTTGTGTCCATGACGGCCCCTTCCTGAAGGGGGTGGGGGCGTCATGAGGCCAGGGAGGTTTCCCTACGCTGGGAGTTGTGAGCTGCTCCAAACTTCAAAGTTTCCTTCTTCAGGACAGTCGAGTACTATTGGATGGTTCCAGGATGCCCCATACAGAAAGACTCGAGAGCAGGGGCCTAAGCATGGATGCCGAGAAACGCCAACTCACCTTCCCATTGCCTGGTCGAGACAAGGCACGCTCAATCTGCGGGCTCTTGGGTGAGCTACCCAGAAGGCTGAGTTTAAATGGACTTTCCTGAGGATGAGTCATAATGTGGGTTGGTGGCCATGGAGACCTTGGAATGTGGCAGTAGCTAAGGGACTCTGCAGGATTCTCCAACCCGAAGGGTTTGACACAACTCCAACAAGGAAGCTTTCCATGTGGAGATGAGAGGTGTTCTGTCTGGTGCCTCAGGATAGCCCCATATGCTGGTCTTCGAACCCAGGCCTCTGAGGAGTGATACCTGGACACCAAAGCAAGAGTTCATAATAGGGCCTAGGGGCCTGTCTGGTTCAATCTTCTGTCTCTGCGGATATCAGTCTGTGTGTCTGCATGGAGGTAGTAGTTGCTCAGCTGGTGTCATAATGCCCCTGTTTGTCCAGTGCGGCTTGCGGTAGTGGGATGTCCTTGGGGACCTTGAGGTTTCTACTATTTTGTAGAGTTGTGGCCAATGGAACGGGCAGTTTCTTAGGAGAGAGCAGGCACAGTTCTGTGGTGTGGCTCCAGAGACCCCAGCCTGGAGGCGGTGTGGGCCACGGCTGTGCAGACAGACATCCAAAAACCCAAACTCAGCTCAGGTTTTGGGGCCGAGGTTATGGCAGGCCTGATCTACAGTCCGTGAGGGGAGCTCCTCTGGATATGAAAGAAGGGTGAGAGGGAGGCAGTCGCTCAGTCTTTTGTCTCTGGATATTTTGTCCACAATGGCCGTTTAATGTAGGAGTTGCCTCATGGGTCGTAGAAGTCTCCCTCTCTGGTAGTTTGTCCAGCCCCCAAGAGTTTGGGGGGTCATTCTGTGGGAAGGGAAGAGTCCTGTTTTCTGCTTCATGTGTCCCCCCCAGTAGAGGGATTCTGGAGCATAGCAGTGGGTACTGACAACTGGAATACTCGCTCTCTGGTTAAGCCCTGGGGGCCTATGGATATGACAAGCCCCATATGCAGGATCTTGGTCCAGCCACTGAGAGGCGTTACTTTAATACGGGACTCACGCTACAGGTCACAATGCATGTCTGTGCCCTAGGCGGCCCTCAAGCACTGGCGTGGCCTTTCCGACAATGCAGGTTTTTCCCACATTGAACGTTGGACAACATGCCAACCACAAGGTTTCTGGCCATGGGGAAGGAGGAATTCTAATTTCTGCATCACGTTCACCCCTGGGCAGTGATTGGAGATAAGGTCTAGGTTCTGAAGCCTGAAAACCGAGGTTGGGAAGAGATGACGAACTACAGCCATAGCGGGTCCCTTGTGTCCAGGTTGGAGCCAGCTGTCTAGGTGTCGTTTGGGATGTCTTGTCTCAGGCTGTGCCAGACAGGGCATTCGTATTCAGGGTAGGCTGTATAATTGCTTTACAGTCGAGTGGCATGCATTAGATAATCATTTGGGTTTTCTTATTAGCAGCATAGGGCAAAGTTTTTCTTCTGGAGGGCAGGCAGAGTGCTGCATTGTGGCTTCGGAATTCCCAAACTGGAGGGCTTGTGGGCCAGGAGAGTGAGGACGGAAGTCTGAGAACACAAGCTAGGCTTAGGTTTCGGGGAATGGACATGGCAGGCACACTCTGCAGAGCTGAATTGAGATCTCATGAGTCTGAAGTCAGGTCGAGGATCAGACTTTGGCTCAGGTTGGAGTTTCTGTCCATGTTGGCCCCTTCATGAAGGGGGGGGCATTATGAGGCCATGGGGGTTTTCCCACTATTAGAGTTGTGAGATGCTCCAAACCGCAAGGATTCCTTCTGTGGGACAATTAAGATTTGTTGGATGGCTCCAGGACGTCTCCTAAGGTATTTTTCCAGAACAGGGTTCTAAGTATGGATGCCTGGGCAGACAGCCTCAATTCCAATTGTCTCCTAGCAACAAGAAACGTTTTGATCTGCTGGCTTGGGGTAGCATCAGAGGGGGCTGAGTTGGAATGGACTTTCCTGAGGATGGTCTTAATGAGTTGAAATGGACTTTCCTGAGGATGGTCTTAATGTTGGTTTTGAGTCCATTGAGACCTTGGTATGGGGCAGTGGCACCAGGGCCCTGAAGGATTCTCCTAACCAGAGGTGATAACAAAGCTCCAATGAGCAAGTTTTCCATGGGGAGACGAGATTTGTTCTTATTGGTGCCTCAGGAAACCACCATTTGCTGGTATTGGAAATGAGGCCTCTGAGGAGAGATGCCTGGAAACCAAAGCAATGGATCTGATTAGGGCCTAGGGGCCTGTCCGGTTCAATATTCTTCTCTGGGGACATCTTTTGTCTGAGTGGAGGTAGTTGCTCAGCTGGTTTGAGATCACACCTGTTTGTCCTGGGCGGCCTACACTATTGGGATGGCCTCGGTAACTTTGGAGGTTTTTCCTAATTTGCAAGGTTTGTGGCCAATGGAATGGGAAGAATTCTCTTGAAAGGGAAGCACAGTCCTGAGGTGTGGCTCCAAGGACCCAAGTGTGGAGCGTGTGTGGTCCAGGGCTATTTGGACAAAAGTCTGAAAACACAAACTCCACTTAGGTTTGGGTCTGTAGGTATGGCCGGCCCGATATATAGACCGTGAGGAGAACTCTTCGGGATATGAACAAAGGGCGAAAGTGAGGTGCTGCTTGCTCATGCTTATTTTTTTCTGGATATGTGTCACCGATTGCCATGGAATGTCCGGGTGTCCTCATGGGCCATCGATGAGGCTCCCTTTCTGGGGATTTGACCCAATCCCAAGAGTTTGGGGTCATTCTGTGGGAAGGGAGGAGGCCTTTCTTTTTTTTTTTTTTTTTTTTTTTTTTTTTTTTTACCTCAGGTGGACCACCAAAAGAGGGATTCCACAGCAGAGTCCTGGGGAGGGGCGACTGGACAACCAGAACTCTGGTTAACATTGGGACCTAAGAACATGGCAAGCCCCATATGTGGGCTCTTGGTCCAGACACTGAGAGGCCTTCCTTGAGCATAGGGCTCACATTGAGTTTCACAATGTGTTTTTGTGCCCAAGGAGCCCCTCAAGTCAGGGCGTGGCCTAATGTACCATGCTGGTTTCTCCTACACTGAACGTTGCACAATATGGCAACCACAAGTTTTCTGGCCATGGGGAAGAAGGAGTTCTAATTTCTGCAACACTTTCACTCCTGGACTGTGATTGGATTTAAGGTCTAGGTTCTGAAGCCTGAAAACTGAGGTTGGGAAGAGATGAAGACCTAAGGCCATGGTGTGACTGATGTGCTCAGTGTTCGGCCAGCTGTTGAGTGTGGGTTTGGGAGGTGCAGGCTCAGGCTGTGGCAGACAGGGAATTAGTGCCCAGGCTAGACTGTATCATTGGGGTGCAGTCGAGTTTTCGTGCAGGTTGGTACTCATTTGTGGTTACTGGGTAGCCCCAGAGGGCAACGTTTTTTCTTCTGGAAGGAAGACACAGTGCCACATAGTGGCTCCAGAATTCCCAAACTGGAAGGCTTGTGGGCCAGGAGTGTGAGGAAAAAATTCTGAGAACACAAAGCCAGACTTAGATTTCGGGGTGAGGGGACGGCAGGAACCCTCTGCAGAGATGATTCGAGATCCCGTGTACCTGAAGACAGAGCTAGGATCAGACGTTGGCTCAGGTTGGAGTTTCTGTCCATGACGGCCCCTTCATGAAGGGGAGGGTGTCACGAGGCCATGGAGGTTTTCCCACGATGGGAATTGTGAGATGCTCCAAACCGCAATGATTCCTTCCGTGGGACAGTCGAGACCTGCTGGATGGCTCCAGGACATCCCATAAGGAAGTTATCCAGAGCAGGGTTCTAAGGATGGATGCCTGGGCAGCCTGCCTCCCATTCCAGGTGTCTCATAGCGCCAAGGCAAGTTCGATCTGCTGGATCTAGGGGAGTAACCGAGGCGGGTGTGTTGAAATGGGTGAGTTGAGGATGGGTCATAATGTGCATTTGTGTCCATGGAGACCTTGGAATGGGGTGCTTGATCCGGGGCCTTGAGGGATGTTCATAACCGGAGGTTTTTGATGGAGCTCTAAAGAGTACGTTTCCTATGTAGAGAAGAGAATTGTTTTGATGAGTGCCTAAGGAATCTCCCATATGCTGGTATTGGAAACCAGGCCTCTGAGGAGAGATGCCTGGAAACAAAGGCAATGGATATGATTAGGGCCTAGGTGCCTGTCCGGTTCAATCTCTTTTTCCTGGGGATACGTGTCTATGGATCTGAGGGGAGGTAGTTGCTCGGCTTGTGTCAGATCGCCCCTGTTTGTCCTGGGCAGCCTATAATATTGGGAATGGCCTCGGGATTTTGGAGTTTCTCCTAATCTATAGGGTTGTGGCCAATGGAATGGGCAGAAATCCCCTGGAGAGGGCAGGCACAGTTCTGAGTTTGGCTCTAGGGGCCCAGCCTTGAGGTGTGTGTGGGCCAGGCCTGTGGGGACAGAAGTCTGAAAACACACAAATTCCGCTTAGGATTGGGGACATAGGTATGGCACGCCCAATCTACAGACCGTGATAACACTTCGGGATATGAAAAAAAGGGTGAGTTTGAGGTGCTTGCTCAGGTTTTGTCTCTGGATTTGTGTCAACAATGTGGGTCGAATGCTGGCGTGGCCTCATGGGTTGTGGACGGCTTTCCTTCTCTGAGGATTTGACCCAATCCCAAGAGTTTGGGTACATTCTGTGGGATGGGAGGTGTCCTTTCTGTTTTTTATTTTATTTTATTTTATGTACCCTCATGTGTGCCAATAAAAGAGGGATTCCAGAGCAGAGTCCTTGGTAGGGACAACTGGATAACCCCACCTCTGTTTAAGTTTGGGGGCCTAGGGGCATGGCAAGTCCAATATGTGGGCTCTTGATTCAGACACTGAGAGGTCTTCCTTGAGGACAGGGCTCATGCTGAGGGTCACAATGCCTATTTGTGCCCAACAAGGCCCTCAAGCATGGGAAGGGCCTCATGGGCCACGCTGGATTCTCCTACACTGAACGTTGGAGAATATGCCAACCACAAGGTTTCCGGCCATGGCGAAGGAAGAGTTGTGATTTCTGCATCACGTTCACCCCTGGACAGTGATTGGAGTTTAGGTCTAGGTTCTGAAACCCGAAAACCGAGGTTGGGAAGAGATGAAGACCTAAGGACCTGATGGGTACAATGAGCTCAGTGTGTGGCTAGCTGTTGAGCGTAGGTCTGGAGGTGTGGGCTCATGCTGTGTCAGACAGGGCATTAGACAGGGTAGACTGTATATTTGGGGTGCAGTCGAGTGGCGTTCAGTTGATCCTCATTCGGGTTTCTAGGTAGCTCCATAAGGCAACGTTTTTTCTTTCTGGAGGGCAGGCAGAGTGTGCTGCATTGTGGCCCCAGTATTGCCAAACTGTAGGGCTTTTGGGCCAGGGGTGTGAGGACGGTAGTCTGAGAACACAAGCTAGGCTTAGTTTTTGGGGTGAGGGCACAGAAGGCACACTCTGCAGAGCTGAATCAAGATCTCATGCACCTGAAGCCAGGGCGAATATCAGACGTTTGCTCAGGTTGGAGTTTCTGTCCATGATGGCCCCTTTATAAAGTGGAGCGTCTCAAGAGGCCATGAAGATTTTCCCACAATGGGAGTTGTGAGATGCACCAGACTGCAAAGATTCCTTCTGTGGGACACTTGAGACCTGTTGGATGGCTCTAGGATGTCCCATATGGAACGACTCCAGAGTAGGGTTCTAAGGATGGATGCCTGGGCAGCCCGCCTCCCATTCTAGTTGTCTCCTAGCAACAAGGCAGGTTTGATCTGCAGGCCCTGGGGGAGAAACCAAGGGGGATGAGTTGACATGGACTCTACCGAGGATAGATCATAATGTGGGTTTAAGTCCATGGAGACCTTGGAATGGGGCGCTTGATCCGGGGGCCCTGAAAGATTCTCCTAAACAGAGGTTTTTATAGAGCTCCAAAGAGTACATTTCCTATGTGGAGACGAGATTTTTCTATGAGTGCCTCAGTAATCCCCCATATGCTGGTATTGGTAACCAGGCCTCCGAGGAGAGATGCCTGGAAACAAAAGCAATGGATCTGATTAGGGCCTAAGTGCCTGTCCAGTTCAATCTTATTCTATGGGGATATCTGTCTCTGGGTCTGAGTGGAGGTAGTTTCCCTAACTTGTGAAAGATCATCCCTGTTTGTCCTGGGCAGCCAACACTATTGGGATGGCCTCGGGGAGTTTGGAGGTTTCTCCTAATCTATAGGGTTGTGGCCAATGGAAATGGCAGAATTCCCCTGGAGAAGGAAGCCACAGTCCTCAGGTGTGGCTCCAGGGGCCCCAGCTTGGATGGTGTGTGGGCCAGGACTGTGGGGACAGAAGTCTGAAAACACAAACTCAGCTTAGGTTTGGGGATGTATGTATGAAGGCTCGATCTACAGACCGTGAGAATTTTCCGGGCTATGAACAAAGGGCGAGTATGTGGCGTTTGCTCAGGCTTTTTCTCTGGATTTTGTGCCTACGGTAGCCGTGGAATGTCGGGGTGTCCTCAAGGGCCATGGACAAGTCTTTCTCTGGTGATTTGGACTGATCCCAAATGGTTGGGATCATTCTGTGGATGGGAAGAGTCCGTTCTGTATTTTTTTTTTTTTTTTACCTCAGGTGTCCCACCAAAGAGGGATTCCAGAGCAGTGCCCTGAGTAGGGGTGACTAGACATCTCTAACTATGGTTGAGATTGGGGGACTAGGGGCTTGGCAAGCCCCATATGTGCGCTGTTGTTCCAGTCACTAAGAGGCTTTACATGAGGATAGGGCTCACGCTGAGGGTCACAATGTGTGTTTGTGCAAATTGTAGCCCTCAGGGATAGGTGGGGCCTCATAGTCCATGCTGCTTTCTCCTACAATGAACGTTGGACCACATGCCAACCACAAGGTTTCTTGCCATGGCGAAGGAGAAGTTCTGATTCTTGTATCACGTTCACTCCTGAGCAGTGAGTGGAGATACGGTCTAGGTTCTGAAGGTGAAAACTGAGGTTGGGTAGAGATGATGGCCGAAAGCCATTGTGGGTTTGATATGCTCAGTATACGGCCAGCTGTCTGGGTGTTGGACTGGAGGTCTTCCTTCAGGCTGTGTCAGACAGGGCTTTAGTGCACAGGCTAGATTGTATAATTGGGGTATGGTCGAGTGGCATGCAGGTTGTTACTCATTTGGCGTTTCTGGTTAGCCCTATAGGGCAACATTTTTCTTCTGGAGGGCAGAGGGAGTGCTGCATTGTGTCTCCAGAATTGCCAAACTGGAGGGGTGTGGCCAGGATTGTGAAGACGGAAGTCTGAGAACACAAGTTAGGCTTAGGTTTCGAGGCGAGGGCACAGCAGGCACACTCTCAAGTGCTGAATCGAGATCTCGTGCTTCTGAATTCAGGGCGCGGATCAGACTTTGGCTTAGGATGGAGTTTCTGTCCATATGGCCCATTTATTAAGGTGTGGGGCATCATGAGGGAATGGAGGTTTTCTCCCAGTGGGATTGTGTGATGCTTCAAACCACAAGGATTCATTCTGCGAGACAGTCAAGACAGGTTGGTTGGATTCAAGACGTCCCATAAAGAAATTCTCCAGAGCAGGGTTCTAAGGATGGATGCCTGGGCAGCCCACCTCCCATTCCAACTGTCTCCTAGTGACAAGGCAGGTTTGATTTGCTGGCTCTGGGTGAGCAGCCGAGGGGGCTGATTTGAAATGGACTCTCCTGAGGATGGATCATAATGTAAGTTTGTGTCCTTTGAGACCTTGGAATTGGGCCATGGTGCCAGCGCCCTGAAGGATCCTCCTAACCTGAGGTATTGACACAGCTCCAAAGAGCAAGTTTCTCATGTGGAGATGAGATCTGTCCTGATTTTTTTTACCTTAGGAAACCCCCATAATTCTGATATTGGAAACCAGGCCTCTGAGGAGAGATACATAGAAACCAAAGCAATGGATCAGAAGTTGGCTCAGGTTGGAGTTTTCTGTCCATGATGGCCCCTTTATAAAGGGGAGCATCTCATGAGGCCATGTAGGTTTTCCCACGATAGGAGTTGTGAGATGCTCCAATCAGCAAGGATTCCTTCTACAGGACTGTCAAGACCTGTTGGAAGGCTCCCAGGACATCCCATATGGAACGGCGCCAGAGCAGGATTCCAACGATGGATGCCTAGAGAGTCTGCTGTGCATTCAAGTTGTCTCCTAGCGACAAGGCAGGTTTGATATTCTGGCTCTGAGGGAGTAATCAACGGGGCTGAGTTGAAATGTACTCTCCTGCCGAATGGTCATAATGCGGGTTTGTGTCCATGGAGACCTTGGAATAGGGCGGTGGCTCCGGTTACCTGAAGCTTTCTCCTAACTGGAGGTTTTTACAGAGCTCCAAAGGATAAGTTTCCCATGTGGAGACAAGATTTGTTCTGATTGGTATCTCTGGAATCCCCCATATGCTGGTATTGGAAAACAGGCCTCTGAGGAGAGATGCTTAGAAACAAAAGCAATGGAACCAATTACGTTCTAGGGGCCTGTCCAGTTTAATACCTTTCTCTCTTGGGATATCTGTCTACGGGTGAGTTGATGTCGTTTCTCAGCTTGTGACAGATCACCCCTCTTTGTACTGGGCGGCCTACACTATTGGAATGGCCTCTGGGACTTTGGAGCTTTCTCCTAATCTGTAGGGTTGTGGCTTATGGAATGGGAAGAATTTCTTTGGAGAGGGCAGGCACAGTCCTGAGGTGTGGCTCCAGGGGCCTCAGCCTGGAGGGTGTGTGGGACAGGGATGTCAGGATAGAAGTCTGAAAACACAGTTTGGGGACGTAGGTATGGCAGGCCCGATCTACAGACTATGAGGAGAATTTTTTTGGGCTATGACCTAAGGGTGAGGCTTATGTCTCTGGATTTTGTGTCAATAGTGGCCGTGGAATGTCGGGCTGGCCTCATGGGCCATGGAGGATTCTTTCTCTCTGGGGATGGCCTGATCCCAAGTGATTGGGGTCATTCTGTGGGTGGGAGGAATCCTTTCTGTGTTTTACTTACCTCAAATGTCCCACACAAAGAGGGATTCCAGAGCAGAGCCCTGAGTAGGGGTGACTAGATGTCTCTACCTCTGGTTAAGATTGGGTGACTTGGGGCATGGCAGGCCCCATATGCGGGATCATGGTCCAGCCACTGAGAGGCTTTACTTGAGGACAGGGTTCAAACTGAGGGTCCCAATGTGTGTTTGTGTGCCCACCGCAGCTCTTAAGCATGGGCAGGGACTCAGGGACCCTACACTACCCTCAGGGGCCCTACTACTACTACCCTGTAGGCCCTACAGGGGTCCTACACTGAACTTTGGATAAGATGCCAACCACAAGTTTCTGGCGAGAGGGAAGGAGGTGTTATGATTTCTACATCATGTTCACCCATTGGAAATGAGTAGAGATAAGGTCTAGGTTTCTGTAGCCTGAAAACCAGGTTGGAAAGAGATGGCAACCTAAGGCCATGGCGGTTCAGATGTTCTCAGTGTACGGCAAGCTGTCTGGGTGTCGGTTGGGAATTCAGGCCTCAGGTTGTGTCAGACAGGGCATTAGTGCACAGGCTAGACTATATAATTGGTGTACAGTTGAGTGGCATGCAGGTATATCCTCATTTGAGGTTTCTGGGTAGACCCATAGGGCAACGTTTTTCTTCTAGAGGGCAGGCAGAGTGCAGCACTGTGTCATCGGAAATCCCAAAATGGAGGGCGTGTGGTCCAGGAGAGTGAGGACGGAAATCTGAGAACACTAGCTATGCTTAGGTTTTGGGGTGAGGGCACAGCAGGTGCACTCTGAAGAGCTTAATCAAGATCTCGTGCATCTGAAGTCAAGGCGAGGATCAGCCGTTGGCTCAGGTTGGAGTTTCTTTCCATGATCCGGCTTCATGAAGATTGGGGGCATCATGTGACCTTGGAAGCTTTCCATGATATGAGTTGTGAGGTGGTCCATGAACAAGGACTCCTGTGGGACATTCGACACCTGTTGGATGGCTCAATGATGTCCCATAATTAAAGACGCAAGAGCAGGGTTCTAAGGGTTCTAAGGATCTCTAAGGAGAGATGCCTGGAAACCAAAGCAATAGATCCGATAGGTGCCTAAGGGCCTGTGCGTTCCTTTTTCTCTTTGGGGACATCAGTCTACGGGTCTGAGTGCCGAGGGTTCTAAGGGTTCTAAGGATCTCTAAGGAGAAATACCTGGAAACCAAAGCAATAGATCCGATAGGTGTCTATGGGCCTGTTCATTTCTCTTTACCTCTGGGGACATCAGTCTACGGGTCTGAGAGCCGGTAGGTGCTCAGATGGGCCCAGATTGCCCCTGTTTGTCCTGGGAAGCCACAAATATTGGGATGGCCTCAGGGACATTGGAGGTTTATCCTATTAGTAGGGTTGTGGCCATTGGAATGGGCACATACAATTCCCTTGGAGAGGGCAAGCACAGTCTTCATGTTTGGCTCCAGGGGCCTGAGCCTGTAGGGTGTGTAGGACAAACGCTTTGGACAGTTGTCTGAAAACACAAACTCGGCTTATGTTTCGGGTCATAGGTATGGCAGGACTGATCTACAGACCATGAGGAGAACTCTTCAGGATATGAAAAAAGGGCGAGTGTGAGGCTCTTGCTCAAGTTTTTTCTCTCTGGATATCGTGGCACTCCTGGTCGTGAAATTTCCGGGTTACTTCATGGGAAATGGACGAGTCATACTCTCTGGGGTTTTGGCCCCTTCCAAAGAGTTTGGGGTCATTCTGTGGGATGGAAGAAGTCCGTTGTTGTTCTGTTGTTGTTTGATTTGTTTTGTTTTGTTTTTCAACCACAGTTGTCCCACCGATGAGGGATTCCAGAGTAGAGCCCTGGGGATGGGCGACTGGACAACCAGAAATCTAGTTAAAAATTGGGGCCTAGGGACATGTCAAGTCCATTATGACATCTAGTGGTCCAGCCACTGAGAGGACATACTAGAGGACTGGACTCACGCTGAGGGTCACAATGCGTGTTTATGCCCTCATCGCACTCAAGAATGGCCAATGCCTCAGGGTGAATGCTGGTTTCTCCTACACTGAACGTTGGACAACATGCGAAACACAAGTTTTCTTGCCATGGGTAAGGAAGAGTTCTGATTTCTGCATCACAGTCACCCATGGGCAGTGATTGGAGATAAGGTCTAGGTTCTGAAGCCTGAAAACTGAGGTAGGGAAGAGATGATGACCTAAGGCCATGGCGGGTCTGATGTGCTCAGTGTGCAGTCAGCTGTTGTGTGTTGGTCAAGAGGTCCAGGCTCAGATTGCAGGCAGTGCATTAGTGCCCAGGTTAGACTATATATTTTGGGTGCATTCGAATGCCGTGTAGGTTCTGATCTGAAGAACTCTTCAGGATATGAAGAATGAGCGATTCTGAGGCACGTGCTCAGGCTTTTGTCCTTGGATTTTGTATCACCGATGGTCTTGGAATGTTGGGGAGGCCTCACGGGACATGGACGAATCTTGCTCTCTGTGGATTTGGCCCAATCCCAATTGTTTTTCGTTAATCTGTGGGATGGGAGGACTCCTTTAAGGTTTGTTACCTCAAGTGTCCCACGAAAAGAGGAATTCCAAAGCAGAGCCCTGGGGAAGAGTGAAGGGACAACCTGAACTACGGTTAAAAATTGGGGCCTAGAGGCATGGCAATCCCAATATGCTGTCTCTCCATCCAGCCACTGAGAGGCCTTACCTGAGGACTGGGGTCAGGCTGAGGTGTCACAATGTGTGTTTGTGACCAATGTGGCCCGCAAGCATGGGCGGGGCCTCATGGGCCACACTGGTTTCCACTACACTGAATCTTGGAAAACATGCCAACCACAAGGTTTCTTGCCATGGGGAAAGAGTTCTGATTTCTGCATCATTTTCAAACCCGGGCCGTGATTGGAGATAAGGTCTAGGTTCTGAAGCCTGAAAACCGAGGTTGAGAAGAGATGACGACCTAAGGCCATGGCGGGTCCGATGGCTCAGTGTGAGGCCAGCTGTCTGGGTGGGGACAGGAGATCCAGGCTCAGGCTGTGTCAGAAAGGGCATTAGTGCCCAGGTAAGCCTATATATTTGGGGTACAGCCGAATATCGTGCAGGTTGATCCTCATGGGTGTTTCTGGGTAGCCCCAGAGGGCACTGTTTTTCTTCTGGAGGGCAGGCAGAGTGCTGCATTGTAGTTCTGGATTGCCAAAGTGGAGGGCTTGTGGGCCAGTAGTCTGAGGATGGAAGTCTGAGAATCCAAGCTATGCCTAGGTTTCTGGGTGAGGATATGGCAGGCACATCTACAGACCTGAATCCAGATCTCGTGCTTCAGAAGTCAGGGCGAGGATCTGACGTTCGCTCAGGTTGGACATTCTGTCCCTGATGGCCCCTTCTTGAAGGGGGGAGTGGGATCACGAGGCCATGGAGGTTTTCCAACGATGGGAGTTGTGAGAAGCTCCCTACTGCAAAGATTCTTCTGCAGGACAATTGAGACCTGTTGGATGGCTCCAGGGCAAAGATTCCGTGCAGGGTTCTAAGGATGGATGGCTGAGTATACCACCTCACACCTCACATTGTTTTTTGTCAATCTGTGGGATGGGAGGACTCCTTTCAGGTTTGTTACCTCAGGTGTCCCACCAAAAGAGGAATTCCAAAGCAGAGCCCTTGGGAAGAGTGAAGGGACAACCCCAACTATGGTAAAAAATTGGGGCCTAGGGGCATGGCAAGCCCAATATGCTGTCTCTCCATCCAGCCACTGAGAGGCCTTACATGAGGACTGGGCTCAGGCTGAGTGTCACAATGTGTGTTTGTGACCAATATGGCTCGCAAGCATGGATGGGGCCTTATGGGCCACACTGGTTTCAACTACACTGATTCTTGGACAACATGCCAACCAAAAGGTTTCTTGCCATGGGGAAAGAGTTCTGATTTCTGCATCATTTTCAATCCCGGGCCGTGATTGGAGATAAGGTCTAGGTTCTGAAGCCTGAAAACCGAGGTTGAGAAGAGATGACGACCTAAGGCCATGGCGGGTCCGATGTGCTCAGTGTGCGGCCAGCTGTCTGGGTGGGGGCAGGAGGTCCATGCTCAGGGTGTTTCATAAAGGTCTTTTAGTGACCACGTCAGCCTATATATTTGGGGTATAGCCGAATGGCGTGCAGGTTAATGCTCCTTTGGGTTTTCTGGGTAGCCCCAGAGGACAATGATTTTCTTCTGGAGGGCAGGCAGAGTGCTGCATTGTAGTTCTGGATTGCCAAACTGTAGGCCTTGTGAGCCAGTAGTCTGATGACGGAAGTCTGAGGACCCAAGCTAGGCCTAGCTTTCTGGGTGAGGATATGGCAGGCACAATCGACAGACCTGAATCGAGGTCTTGTGCATCTGAAGTCAGGGCGAGGATCACACGATCTCTCAAGTTGGACATTATGTCCCTGATGGCCCCTTTTGAAGGGGGGAGTGGATCACGAGGCCATGGGGTTTTTCCCACGATGGGAATCGTGAGAAACTCCCAACTGCAAAGATTCTTCTGCAACAATTGAGACCTGTTGTTTGGCTCCAGTACAATGATTCCGAGCAGGGTTCTAAGGATGGATGGTTGGGTAGCCCACCTCACATTCAAATTGTCTCCAAGCAACAAGAAAGGTTAGTTATGCTGGATCTGGGGGAGCAACCGAGGAGGCATGTTGAAATGGACACTCCCGAGGATGTGTCCTAAGATGATTTTGTGTCTATGGAGACCTTGGAATGAAGCAGTGGCACTGGGGCCCTGAAGGGTTCTCCTAAAGAGAGGCTTTCACACAGTTCCAACATGCAAGTTTACTATGTGGAGATGAGATTTGTTCTGATGGGTGAGTCAAGAAACAGCCATATGCTGTTATTGAAATCCAGGCCTCTGAGGAGAGATTCCTGGAAACCAAAGCAATGGATCCCAATAGGTGCCTATGGGCCTGTTCGTTCCTTTTTTTACCTCTGGGGACATCAGTCTACGGGTCTGAGTGCCGGTAGGTGTTCAGATGGGCCCAGATTGCACCTGTTTGTCCTGGGAAGCCATGAATATTGGGATGGCCTCAGGGAATTTGGAGGTTTATCCTATTAGTAGGGTTGTGGCCATTGGAATGGGCAAATACAATTCCCTTGGAGAGGGCAAGACCAGTCTTCATGTTTGGCTCCAGGGTCCTGAGCCTGTAGGGTGTGTAGGCTAGGGCTGTTTGGACAGTTGTCTGAAAACACAAACTCGGCTTATATTTCGGGTCATAGGTATAGCAGGACTGATCTACAGACCATGAGGAGAACTCTTCAGGATATGAAAAAAGAGCGAGTGTGAGTCTCTTGCTCAAGTTTTTGTCTCTGGATATCGAGTCACTCATGGTCGTGAAATTTCCGGGTGACTTCATGGGAAATGGACGAGTCCTACTCTCTGGGGGTTTGGCCCCGTCCAAAGAGTTTGGGGTCATTCTGTGGGATGGAAGAAGTCCGTTGTTCTGTTGTTGATGATTTGTTTTGTTTTGTTTTTAAACCTCAAGTGTCCCACCAAATGAGGGATTCCAGAGTGGAGCCCTGGGGAGGGGCGACTGGACAACCAGAAATCTGGTTAAAAATTGGGGCCTAGGGATATGTCAAGCCCATTATGACATCTAATGGTCCAGCCACTGAGAGAACATGCTAGAGGACAGGACTCTTGCTGAGGGTCACAATGAGTGTTTAAACCCTCGTCGCACTCAAGAATGGGCGGGGCCTCAGGGTGAATGCTGCTTTCTCCTACACTGAACGTTGGACAACATGCCAACCACGAGGTTTTCTTGCCATGGGTAAGGAAGAGTTCTGATTTCTGCATCACAGTCACCGCTGGGCAGTGATTGGAGATAAGGTCTAAGTTCTGAAGCCTGAAAACTGAGGTAGGGAAGAGATGATGACCTAAGGCCATGGTGGGTCTGATGTGCTCAGTGTGCGGTCAGCTGTCTGGGTGTTGGTCACGAGGTCCGGGCTCAGGTTGTCAGACAGTGCATTAGTGCCCAGGTTAGACTGTATATTTTGGGTGCCTTAGAATGCCGTGTAGGTTCTTATCTGAAGAACTCTTCAGGATATGAAGAATGAGCGAGTCTGAGGCGCGTGCTCAGGCTTTTGTCTCTGGATTTTGTATCAGCGATGGCCGTGGAATGTTGGGGAGGCCTCATGGGCCATGGACGAATCTTATTCTCTGTAGACTTGGCCCGATCCCAATTGATTTCTGTCAATCTGTCGGATGGGAGTACTCCTTTCAGGTTTGTTGCCTCAGGTGTCCCACCAAAAGAGGAATTCCAAAGCAGAGCCCTGGGGAAGAGAGAAGGGACAACCCGAACTACGGTTAAAAATTGGGGCCTAGGGGCATGGCAAGCCCAATATGCTGTCTCTCCATCCAGCCACTGAGAGGCCTTACCTGAGGACTGGGCTCAGGCTGAGGGTCACAATGTGTGTTTGTGACCAATGTGGCCCGAAGCATGGGCGGGGTCTCATGGGCCACACTGGCTTCAAGTACAATGAACTTTGGACAAGATGCCAACCGCAAGGTTTCTTGCCATGGGGAAAGAGTTCTGATTTCTGCATCATTTTCAAAGCCCGGCCGTGTTTGGGGATAAGGTCTAGGTTCTGAAGCCTGAGAAACGAGGTTGAGAAGAGACGATGACCTAAGGCCGTGGCGGGTCCGATGTGCTCAGTGTGCGGCTAGCTGTCTGGGTGGGGCCAGGAGTTCCAGGCTCAGGCTGTGTCAGAAAGGGCATTAGTGCCCAGGTCAGCCTATATATTTAGGGTACAGCCGCATGGCGTGAAGGTTGATCCTCATTTGGGGTTTCTGGGTAGCCCCAGAGGGCAATGTTTTTCTTCTGGAGGGCAGGCAGAGTGCTGCATTGTAGTTCCAGATTGCCAAACTGGTGGCTTGTGGGCCAGTAGTCTGAGGACGGAAGTCTGAGAATCCAAGCTAGGCCTAGGTTTCTGGGTGAGGCACAATCTACAGACCTGAATCGAGATCTCGTGCATCTGAAGTCAGGGCGAGGATGAGACGATCGCTCAGGATTGACATTCTGTCCCTGATGGCCCCTTCTTGAAGGGGGGGGTGGATCACGAGGCCATGGGGGTTTTCCGACGATGGGAGTTGTGAGAAGCTCCCAACTGCAAAGATTCTTCTGCAGGATAATTGAGACCTGTTGGTTGGCTCCAGGACAACGATTCCGAGCAGGGTTCTAAGGATGGATGGCTGGATAGCCCACCTCGCATTCCAATTGTTTCCAAGCTACAAGACAGGTTAGATCTACTGGATCTGGGGGAGCAACCGAGGAAAATGAGTTGAGATGGACTCTCCCGTGGATGTGTCCTAATATGATTTTGTGTCTATGGAGACCTTGGAATGAAGCGGTGGCACAGGGGCCCTGAAGGGTTCTCCTAAAGAGAGCCTTTCACATAGCTCCATCGGGCAAGTTTCCCATGTGTAGATGAGATTTGTTCTGATGGGTGAGTCAAGAACAGCCATATGCTGTCATTGAAATCCAGGCCTCTGTGGAGCGATGCCTGGAAACCAAAGCAATGGATCCGATAGGTGCCTAGGGGCCTGTTCTTTCCTTTTTAAATCTGGGGACATCAGTCTATGGATCTGAGTGCCGGTAGGTGCTCAGATGGGCCCAGATTGCCCCTGTTTGTCCTGGGAAGGCCAAAATATAGGGCGTATTCGGTTGCTCCACGAGATCCAGCAGATCTAACTTGTCTTGTTGCTAGGAGACAATTGGAATGTGAGGTGGCCTACCCCGCCATCCATCCTTAAAACCATGCTCGGAATCTTTGGCCTGGAGCCAACCAACAGGTCTCAATTATCCTGCAGAAGAATCTTTGCAGTTGGGAGCTTCTCACAACTCCCATCGTGGGAAAACCTAGACCTTATCTCCAATCACTGCCCATGTTTGAAAATGATGCAGAAATCAGAACTCTTTCCTGATGGCAAGAAACCTTGTGGTAGGCTTGTTGTATAATGTTCAGTGTAGTGGATACCAGTGTGTCCAATGAGGCCCCGCCATTGCTCGCGGGCCACATAGGTTCCAAACACACATTGTGACCCTCAGCCTTACCCCAGTCCTCAGGTAAGGCCTCTCAGTGGCTGGATGAAGAGACAGCATATTGGGCTTGCCATGCCCCCAGGCCCCAATTTTTAACAATATTTCGGGTTGTCCCTTCACTCTTCCACAGGGCTCTGCTTTGGAACTCCTCTTTTGGTGGGACACCTGATGTAACAACCCTGAAAGGAGTCCTCCCATCCAACAGATTGACGAAAAAACAATTCGATTGGGCCAAATCCACAGAGAGCAAGATTCGTCCATGGCCCATGAGGCCTCCTCGACATTCCACGGCCATCGCTGAAACAAACTCCAGAGACAAAAGCCTGATCAAGCACCTCAGACTCGCACTTTCTTCATATCCTGAAGATGTCTTCTCATGGTTTGTAGATCGGGCCAGCCATACCTACGTCCCCAAACATAAGCTGAGTTTGTGTTTTCAGACTTCTGTCCTCAAAGTCCTGGGCCACACACCATCCAGGCTGGGGACCCTGGAGCCACACATTAGGACTGTGCCTACCCAATCCAAGGGAATTCTGCCCATTCCATTGTCCAAAATCGTACAAATTAGGAGAACCCTCCAAAGTCCCTGAGGCCATCCCAATAGTATAGGTCGCCCGGGACAAAAAAGAGCAGTCTGACACCAGCTGAGCATCTAACTCCACTCATACCCTAGAAGGATGTCCCCAGAGAAGAAGATTGAACCAGACAGGACCCTAGGCCAAAATCGGATCCATTGCTTTGGTTTACAGGAATGTCTCCTCAAAACCCTGGATTCCAATACCAGCATTGGGGTTTTCCTGAGGAGGCACCCATCAGAACAAACCTCATCTCCACAAGGAAACTTGTGCATGGGAGCTATGTCAAAAGCTTAGGAGAATACTTCAGGGTCCCGGTGCCACCGCCCCATTCCAAGGCCTTCATGTACACAAACACACATTAGACCCATCCTCAGGAAAGTCCATTTCAACTCAGCCACCCCGGTTGCTCCCGCAGAGCCATCAGATCTAAACTGTCTTGTCGCTAGGAGAGAATTGGAATGCAAGGCGGGCTTCCCAGGCATCCAACCTCGAACGTTGGTCTGGACTCATCCATATGGGATTTCCTGGAGCTGTCCAACAGGTCTCAATTATCCCGCAGAAGGAATCCTTGGAGGTGGCATCCCACCACTCCCAACGTGGGATAACCTCCACGGCCTCGAGATTCGGCTCCCTTTATGAAGGGGCCGTCATGAACAGAAAAAATCCAAGCTGAGCCAACATCTGATCCTCGATGTGACTTCAGATGCATGAGATATTGCTTCAGATCTTCAGGGGATACATGCCGTGCCCTCGCCCTGAAACCCAAGTCTAGCTGTCCCTAGACCCAAATTTAACCAGATTTTTGGTTGTCAAATCGCCCTTCCCCAGGGCTCTACTCTGGAATCCCTCATTTGGTGGGACAACTGAGTTTGAAAAAACAAAACAAAACAAAAACAACAACAACAAAAAAAACGGACTTCTTCCGTCCAACAGAATGACCCCAAACTCTTTGGATTGGGCCAAACCCCCAGGGAGTAAGACTCGTCCATTTCCCATGAAGTCACCCAGAAATTTCATGACCATGAATGCCATGATATCCAGAGATAAATACTTGAGCAAGAGCCTCACACTCGCCCTTTTTTCATATCCCGAAGAGTTCTCCTCATGGTCTGTAGATCAGTCCTGCCATACCTATGACCTGAAACATAAGCCGAGTTTGTGTTTTTCAGACAACTGTCCAAACAGCCCTGGCCTACACAGCCTACAGGCTTAGGCCCCTGGAGCCAAGCTGAGGACTGTACTTGCCCTCGCCAAGGGAATTTTGTGTGCCCATTCCAATGGCCACAACGCTACTAATAGGATAAACCTCCAAAGTCCCTGAGGCCATCCCAATAGTGGTGGCTTCCAAGAACAAACAGGTGCAATCTGAGCCCATCTGAGAACCTACCTGCACTCAGACTTGTAGACTGATATACCCAGAGGTAAAAAGGAACGAACAGGCCCCTAGGCCCTAATCGGATCCATTGCTTTGGTTTCCAGGCATCTCTCCTCAGAGGCCTGGATTTCAGTACCAGCATATGGCTGTTTCTTGACTCACCCATCAGAACAAATCTCATCTACACATGGGAAACTTGCACGATGGAGCTGTGTGAAAGCCCTTCTTTAAGAGAACACTTCAGGGCCCCAGTGCCACCGCTCATTCCAAGGTCTCCATAGACAAAAAAATCATATTAGGACACAACCACGGGCATGTCCATTTCAACGCAGCCTCGTCGGTTGCTGCCCCAGATCCAGCAGATCTAGCCTGTCTTGTTGCTTGGAGACAATTGGAATGCGAGGTGGGCTACCCATATATCCATCCTTAGAACCCTGCTCGGAATCGTTTTCCTGGAGCCAACCAACAGGTCTCAATTGTCCTGCAGAAGAATCTTTGCAGTTGGGAGCTTCTCAAAACTCCCATCGTGGGAAAAACCCCATGGCCACGTGACCACCCCACCTTCAAGAAGGGGCATCAGGGACAGAATGTCGAACCTGAGCGATCGTCTGATCCTCGCCCTGACTTCAGACGCACGAGATCTCGATTCAGGTCTGTAGATTGTGCGTGCAATATCCTCACTCAGAAATCTAGGCCTAGCTTGGTTTCTCAGACTTCCGTCCTCAGACTACTGGCCCACAAGCCCTCCAGTTTGGCAATCCAGAACTATAAAGCAGCACTCTGCCTGCCCTCCAGAAGAAAAACATTGCCCTCTGGGGCTACCCAGAAACCCCCAATAAGGATCAACCTGCTGTACCGCAAATATATAGGCTGACATGGCCACTAATGCCCTTTCTGACACAGCCTGATCCTGGACATCCTGGCCCCACCCAGAAAGCAGGGCACACACTGAGCACATCGGACCCCTCATGGCCTTAGGTCGTCATCTCTTCTCAACCTCGGTTTTCAGGCTTCAGAACCTAGACCTTATCTCCAATCACGGCCCGGGTTTGAAAATGATGCAGAAATCAGAACTCTTTCCCCATGGCAAGTAACCTTGTGGTTGGCATGTTGTCCAAGTTCATTGTTATTGAAACCAGTGTGGCCCATGAGGCCCCGCCCATGCTTGCGGGCCACATTGGTCACAAACACACATTGTGACCCTCGGCCTGAGCCCAGTCCTCAGGTAAGGCCTCTCAGTTGGTGGATGGAGAGACAGCATATTGGGCTTGCCATGCCCCTAGGCCCCAATTTTTAACCATAATTCGGGTTGTCCCTTCACTCTACCCCAGGGCTCTCCTTTGGAATTCTTCTTTTGGTGGGACATCTGAGGTAACAAACCTGAAAGGAGTCCTCCCATCCCACAGATTGAACAAAAAACAATTGGGATCAGGCCAAATCCACAGAGAGCGAGATTCGACCATGTCCCATGAGGCCTCCCCAACATTCCACAGCCATCGCAGATACAAAATCCAGAGACAAAAGCCTGAGCACGAGCTTCAGACTCGCTCATTCTTCATATCCTGAAGAGTTCTTCAGATAAGAACTTACACGGCACTCGAATGCACCCAAAATATATAGTCTAACCTGGGCAATAATGCACTGTCTGACAACCTGAGCCCGGACCTCGTGACCAACACCCAGACAGCAGACCGCACACTGAGAACATCAGACCCGCCTTGGCCTTAGGTCATCATCTCTTCCCTATCTCAGTTTTCAGGCTTCAGAACCTAGACCTTATCTCCAATCACTGCCCAGGGGTGACTGTGATGCAGAAATCAGAACTCTTCCTTACCCATGGCAAGAAACCTTGTGGTTGGCATGTTGTCCAACATTCAGTGTAGGAGAAACCAGCATTCACCCGGAGGCCCTGCCCATTCTTGATTATGACGAGGGCATAAACAGGCTTTGTGACCCTCAGCGTGAGTCCTGTCCTCTAGTACGTCCTCACAGTGGCTGGACCATTAGATGTCATAATGGGCTTGACATGCCCCAAGGCCCCAATTTTTAACCAGATTTATGGTTGTCCAGTCGCCTCTCCCCAGGGCTCTACTCTGGAAACCCTCATTTGGTGGGACACCTGATGTTTAAAAACGAAACAAAACAAATGAACAACAATAGAATAAAGGAATTCTTCCATCCCACAGAATGACCCCAAAATCTTTGGAAGGAGCAAACCCCCAGAGAGTAAGACTCGTCCATTTCCCATGAAGTCACCCGTAAATTTCACGACAATGAGTGACACGATATCCAGAGACAAAAACTTGAGCAAGAGCCTCACACTCGCCCTTTTTTCATACCCCGAAGAGTTCTCCTCATGGTCTGTAGATCAGTCCGGCCATACATAAGACCCGAAACATAAGCCGAGTTTGTGTTTTCAGACTAATGTCCAAACAGCCCTGGCATACACACCCTACAGGCTCAGGCCCCTGGAGCCAAACCTGACGACTGTGCTTGCCATCTCCAAGGGAATTAATTATATCTGCCCATTCCAATGTCCACAGCCCTACTAATAGGATAAACCTCCAAAGTCCCTGAGGCCATCCCAATATTTGTGGCTTCCCAGGACAAAACAGGGGCAATCTGGGCCCATCTGAGCACCTACCGGCACTCAGACCCGTAGACTGATGTCCCCAGAGGTAAAAAGGAAAGAAGAGGCCCCTAGGCACCTATCAGATCCATTGCTTTGGTTCCAACGGTTCTCTACTCAGAGACCTGGTTTTCAATAACAGCATATGGCTGTTTCTTGACTCACCCATCAGAACAAATCTCATCTACACATGGGAAACTTGCACGATGGAGCTGTGTGAAAGCCTCTCTTTAGGAGAACCCTTCAGGGCACCAGTGCCACCGCTTCATTCCAAGGTCTCCATAGACACAAAATCGTATTAGGACACATCCACGGGAGAGTCCATTTCAACTCAGATCCAGCAGATCTAACCTGTCTTGTTGCTTGGAGACAATTGTAATGCGAGGTGATCTACCAGACATCCATCCTTAGAACCCTGCTCGGAATCATTGTACTGGAGCCAACCAACAGGTCTCAATTGTCCTGCAGAAGAATCTTGCAGTTGGGAGCGTCTCACAACACCCATCATGGGAAAACCCCCATGGACTCGTGATCCACCCCCTCTTGAAGAAGGGACCATCAGGGACAGAATGTCCAACATGAGCGATCGTCTGATACTCGCCCTGACTTCAGAGGCACGAGGTCTCCATTCACGTCTCACCCAGAAACTGAGGCCTAGCTTGGGTTCTCAGACTTCCGTCCTGAGACTACTGGCCCACAAGCCCTCCAGTTTGGCAATCCAGAACTACAATGCAGCACACTGCCTGCCCTCCAGACGAAAAACATGTCCCTTGGGGCTACACAGAAACCACAAATGAGGATCAACTGGTCACACCATTTGGCTGTACCCCAAATATATAGGCTGACCTGGGCACTAATGCCCTTTCTGACACAGCCTGAGCCTGCACCTCCTGGCCCCACCCAGTCAGCTGGCCGCACACTGAGCACATCGGACCCTCCATGGCCTTAGGTCTTCATCTCTTCTCAACCTCGGTTTTCAGACTTCAGAACCTATACCTTATCTCCAATCACTGCCCGGGATTGAAATCAGAACACTTTCCCTATGGCAAGAAACCTTGTGGTTGGCATGTTGTCCAAGGTTCAGTGTAGTTGAAATAGTGTGGCCCATGAGGCCCCGCCCATGCTTGCGGGCCACATTGGTCACAAACACACATTGTGACCCTCAGCCTGAGCCCAGTCCTCAGGTAAGGCCTCTCAGTGGCTGGATGGAGAGACAGCATATTGGGCTTGCCATGCCCCTAGGCCCCAAATTTTAACCATAGTTCGGGTTGTCCCTTCACTCTTCCCCAGGGCTCTGCTTTGGAATTCCTCTTTTGGTGGGACACCTGAGATAACAAACCTGAAAGGAGTCCTCCCATCCCACAGAATGAAGGAAAACAATTAGGATCGGGCTAAGTCCACAGAGAACAAGATTCGTCCCTGGCCCATGAGGCCTCCCCAACATTCCACGGCCATCGCTGATAAAAAATCCTGATTCAAAAGCCTGAGCACGCGCCTCAGACTCGCTCATTCTTCATATCCTGAAGAGTTCTTCAGATAAGAACCTACACGGCACTCGAATGCACCCAAAATATATAGTCAAACCTGCGCACTAATGCACTGTCTGACAACCTGAGCCCGGACCTCGTGACCAACACGCAGAAAGCTGACCGCACACTGAGCACATCAGACCCGCCATGGCCTTAGATCATCATCTCTCCCTACCTCAATTTTCAGTCTTCAGAACCTAGACCTTATCTCCAATCACAGCCCAGGGGCGACTGTGATGCAGAATCAGAACTCTTCCTTACCCATGGCAAGAAACCTTGTGGTTGGCATGTTGTCAAACGTTCAGTGTAGGAGAAACCAGCATTCACCCTGAGGCGCCGCCCATTCTTGAGTGCGACGAGGGCATAAACACGCATTGTGACCCTCAGCGTGAGTCCTGTCCTCTGGTATGACCTCTCAGTGGCTGGACCATTAGATGTCATAAAGGGCTTGACATGTCCTAGGCCCCAATTTTTAACCAGATATCTGGTTGTCCAGTCGCCCCTCCCATGGGCTCTACTCTGGAATGCCTCATTTGCTGGGACACCTGAGGTTGAAAAACAAAACAAAACAAATCAACAACAACAGAACAACGGACTTCTTCCATCCCACAGAATACCCCAAACTCTTTGGACGGGGCCAAACCCCCAGAGAGAGTAAGACTCGTCCATTTCCCATGAAGTCACCCGGAAATTTCACGCCCATGTGAGAAACGATATCCAGAGACAAAAAACTTGAGCAAGAGCCTCACTCTCGCCCTTTTTTCATATCCCGAAGAGTTCTCCTCATGGTCTGTAGATCAGTCCTGCCATACCTATGACCCGAAACATAATCCGAGTTTGTGTTTTCAGACAACTGTCCATACAGCCCTGGCCTACACACCCTAGAGGCTCAGTCCCCTGGAGCCAAACCTGATGACTGTGCTTGCCCTCTCCAAGGGAATTGTATGTGCCCACTCCAATGGATACAACACCACTAATAGGATCAACCTCCAAAGTCCCTGAGGCCATCCCAATATTTGTGGCTTCCCAGGACGAACTGGGGCAATCTGGGCACATCTGAGCACCTACCGGCACTCAGACCCATAGACCTGATGTCCCCAGAGGTAAAAATGAACGAACAGGCCCCTAGGCACCTATCGGAAACATTGCTTTGGTTTCCAGGCATCTCTCCTCAGAGGCCTGATTTCAATAACTGCATATGGTTGTTTCTTGAATCACCCATCAGAACAAATCTCATCTACACATTGGAAACTTGCACGATGGAGCTGTGTGAAAGCCTCTCTTTAGGAGAACCCTTCAGGGCCCCAGTGCCACCGCTTCATTCCAAGGTTTCCATAGACACAAAATCATATTAGGACACATCACGGGAGAGTCCATTTCAACTCAGCCTCCTCGGGTGCTCCCCCAGATCCAGCAGATCTAACCTCTCTTGTTGCTTGGAGACAATTGGAATGCGAGGTGGGCTACCGAGATATCCATCCTTAGAACCCTGCTCGGAATCGTTGTCCTGGAGCCAACCAACAGGTCTCAATTGTCATGCCGATGAATCTTTGCAGTTGGGAGCTTCTCACAACTCCCATCGTGGGAAAACACCCATGGCCTCGTGATCCACCCCCCCTTCAAGAAGGGGCCATCAGGGACAGAATGTCCAACCTGAGCGATCGTCTGATACTCGCCCTGACTTCAGATGCACGAGATCTCGATTCAGGTCTGTAGATTGTGCCTGTCATATCCTCACCCAGTAACCTAGGCCTAGCTTGGGTTCTCAGACTTCCGTCCTCAGACTACTGGCCCACAAGCCCTCCAGTTTGGCAATCCAGATCTACAATGCAGCACACTGCCTGCCCTCCAGAAGAAAAACATTGCCCTCTGGGGCTACCCAGAAACCCCAAAAGAGGATCAACAGGGCACGCCATTCGGCTGTGTCCCAAATATATAGGCTGACCTGGGAACTAATGCCCTTTCTAACACAGCCTGATCCTGGACCTCCTGGCCCCACCCAGACAGCTGGCCGCACACTGAGCACATCGGACCCCTCATGGCCATCGGTCGTCATCTCTTCTCAACCTCGGTTTTCAGGCTTCAGAACCTAGACCTTATCTCCAATCACGACCCGGGTTTGAAATCAGAACTCTTACCCTATGGCAAGAAACCTTGTGTTTGGCATGTTGTCCAAGGCTCAGTGTAGTTGAAACCAGTGTGGCCCATGAGGCCCCACCCATGCTTGTGGGCCACATTGGTTACACACATTGGGACCCTCAGCCTGAGCCCAGTCCTCAGGTAAGGCCTCTCAGTGGCTGGATAAAGAGACAGCATATTGGGCTTGCATGCCCCTAGGCCACAATTTTTAACCATAGTTCGGGTTGTCCCTTCTCTCTTCCCCAGGGCTCTGCTTTGGAATTCCTCTTTTGGTGGGACACCTGAGGTAACAAACCTGAATGGAGTCCTCCCTTCGCACAGATTGACGAAAAACAATTGGGATCGGGCCAAATCCACAGAGAGCAAGATTCTTCCATGGCCCATGAGGCCTCCCCAACATTCCACGGCCATCGCTGATACAAAATCCAGTGACAAAATCCTGAGCACACGCCTCAGACTCGCTCATTCTTCATATCCTCAAGATTTCTTCAGATAAAACCTACAGGGCACTCGAATGCACCCAAAATATATAGTCTAACCTGGGCATAATGCACTGTCTGACAACCTGAGCCCGGACATCGTGACCAATACCCAGACAGCTTACCGCACACTGAGCACATCAGACCTGCCATGGCCTTAGGTCATCATCTCTTCACTACCACAGTTTTCAGGCTTCAGAACCTAGACCTTATCTCCAATCACTGCCCAGGAGTGACTGTGATGCAGAAATCAGAACTCTCCCTAACCCATGGCAGGAAACCTTGTGGTTGGCATGTTGTCCAACGTTCAATGTAGGAGAAACCAGCAGTTACCCTGAGGCCCCGCCCATTCTTGAGTGCGAAGAGGGCATAAACACGCATTGTGACCCTCAGCGTGAGTCCTGTCCTCTAGTACGTCCCTTCAGTGGCTGCACCTTTAGATGTCATAATGGGCTTAACATGTCCCTAGGCCCCAATATTTAAGCAGATTTCCGGTTGTCCAGACGCCCCTCCCCAGGGGTCTACTCTGGAATCCCTCATTTGCTGGGACAGCTGAGGTTGAAAAACAAAACAAAACAAATCAACAACAACAGAACAACGGACTCCTTCCATCCCACAGAATACCCCAAACTCTTTGGACGGGGCCAAACCCCCAGAGAGTAAGACTCGTCCATTTCCCATGAAGTCACCCGGAAATTTCACGCCCATGTGTGAAACGATATCCAGAGATAAAAACTTGAGCAAGAGCCTCACTCTCGCCCTTTTTTCATATCCCGAAGAGTTCTCCACATGGTCTGTAGATCAGTCCTGCCATACCTATGACCCAAAACATAATCCGAGTTTGTGTTTTCTGAATACTGTCCAAACAGCCCTGGCCTACACTACCCTAGAGGCTCAGTTCCCTGGAGACAAACCTGATGACTGGTCTTGCCCTCTCCAAGGGAATTGTATGTGCCCACTCCAATGGATACAACACCACTAATAGGATCAAACTCCAAAGTCCCTGAGGCCATCCCAATATTTGTGGCTTCCCAGGACGAACTGGGGCAATCTGGGCACATCTGAGCACCTACCGGCACTCAGACCCATAGACTGATGTCCCCAGAGGTAAAAATGAACGAACAGGCCCCTAGGCACCTATCGGAACCATTGCTTTGGTTTCCAGGCATCTCTCCTCAGAGGCCTGGATTTCAATAACTGCATATGGTTGTTTCTTGAATCACCCATCAGAACAAATCTCATCTACACATTGGAAACTTGCACGATGGAGCTGTGTGAAAGCCTCTCTTTAGGAGAACCCTTCAGGGCCCCTGTTCCACCGCTTCATTCCAAGGTCTCCTTAGAGACAAAATCATATTAGGACACATCACGGGAGAGTCCATTTCAACTCAGCCTCCTCGGGTGCTCCCCCAGATCCAGCAGATCTAACCTGTCTTGTTGCTTGGAGACAATTGGAATGCGAGGTGGGCTACCGAGATATCCATCCTTAGAACCCTGCTCGGAATCGTTGTCCTGGAGCCAACGAACAGGTCTCAATTGTCATGCCGATGAATCTTTGCAGTTGGGAGCTTCTCACAACTCCCATCGTGGGAAAACACCCATGGCCTCGTGATCCACCCCCCCTTCAAGAAGGGGCCATCAGGGACAGAATGTCCAACCTGAGCGATCGTCTGATACTCGCCCTGACTTCAGATGCACGAGATCTCGATTCAGGTCTGTAGATTGTGCCTGTCATATCCTCACCCAGTAACTTAGGCCTAGCTTGGGTTCTCAGACTTCCGTCCTCAGACTACTGGCCCACAAGCCCTCCAGTTTGGCAATCCAGATCTACAATGCAGCACACTGCCTGCCCTCCAGAAGAAAAATATTGCCCTCTGGGGCTACCCAGAAACCCCAAAAGAGGATCAACGGGGCACGCCATTCGGCTGTGTCCCAAATATATAGGCTGACCTGGGCACTAATGCCCTTTCTAACACAGCCTGATCCTGGACCTCGTGGCCCCACCCGACAGCTGGCCGCACACTGAGTACATCGGACCCCTCATGGCCATCGGTCGTCATCTCTTCTCAACCTCGGTTTCAGGCTTCAGAACCTAGTCCTCATCTCCAATCACAACCCGGGTTTGAAATCAGAAATCTTTCCCTATGGCAAGAAACCTTGTTTTTGGCATGTTGTCCAAGGTTCAATGTACTTGAAACCAGTGTGGCCCATGAGGCCCCACCCATGCTTGTGGGCCACATTGGTCACAAACACACATTGTGACCCTCCGCCTGAGCCCAGTCCTAAGGTATGGCCTCTCATTGGCTGGATGGAGAGACAGCATATTGGGATTGCCATGCACCTAGGCCCCAATTTTTAACCATATTTCGGGTTATCCCTTCACACTTCCCCAGGGCTCTGCTTTGGAATTCCTCTTTTGGTGGGACACCTGAGGTAACAAACCTGAAAGGAGTCCTCACATCGCACAGATTGACGAAAAAAACATTGGGATCGGGCCAAGTTCACAGAGAGCAAGATTCGTCCATGGCCCATGAGGCCTCCCCAACATTCCACGGCCATCGCTGATACAAAATCCAGAGACAAAAGCCTGAACACGCCCCTCAGACTCGCTCATCCTTCATATCCTGAAGAGTTCTTCAGATAAGAACTTACATGGCACTCGAATGCCCCCAAAATATATAGTCTAACCTGGGCACTAATGCAATGTCTGACAAGCTGAGACCGGATCTCGTGACCAACACCCAGACAGCTGACCGCACACTGAGCACATCAGATCCGCCATGGCCTTAGGTCATCATCTCTTCCCTACCTCAGTTTTCAGGCTTCAGAACCTAGACCTATCTCCAATCACTGCCCAGAGGTGACTGTGATGCAAAAATCAGAACTCTTCCTTACCCATGGCAAGAAACATTGTGGTTGGCATGTTTTCCAACGTTCAGTGTAGGAGAAACCAGCATTCACCCTGAGTCCACGCCCGTTCTTGATGTGACGAGGGCATAAACACGCATTGTGACCCTCAGCGTGAGTCCTGTCCTCTAGTACTTCCTCTCAGTGGCTGGACCATTAGATGTCATAATGGTCTTGACATGTCCCTAGGCCCCAATTTTTAACCAGATCTCTGGTTGTCCAGTCGCCCCTCCCCTGGGCTCTCCTCTGGAATCCCTCATTTGGTGGGACACCTGAGGTTGAAAAACAAAATAAAAAAAAATCAACAACAGATCTACGGACTTCTTCCATCCAACAGAATGACCCCAAACTCTTTGAACGTGGCCAAACCCCCAGAGAGTAAGACTCGTCCATTTCCCATGAAGTCACCAGGAAAATTCATGTCCATGAGTGACACGATATCCAGAGACAAAAACTTGACCAGGGCCTCTCACTCGCCCTTTTTTCATATCCCAAAGAGTTCTCCTCATGGTCTGTACATCAGTCCTGCCATACCTATGACCCGAAACATAAGCCGAGTTTTTGTTTTCAGACAACTGTCCAAACAGCCCTGGCCTACACACCCTACAGGCTCTGGCCCCTGGAGCCAAACGTGAAGACTGTGCTTGCGCTCTCCAAGCGTATTGTATGTGCCCACTCCAATGGCCACAACGCTACTAATACGATAAAAAAAACTCCAAATTCCCTGAAGCCATCCCAATATTTGTGGCTTCCCAGGACCTACAGGGGCAATCTGGACCCATCTGAGCACCTACCTGCTCTCAGTCCGGAAGACTGATGTCCCCCGAGGTAAAAAGGAATGAACAGGCCCCTAGGCATCTATCGGATCCATTGCTTTGGTTTCCAGGCATCTCTCCTCAGAGGGCTGGATTTCAATAACAGCATATGGCTTTCTTAACTCACCCATCAGAACAAATATCATCTACACATGGGAACTTGCATGATGGAGCTGTGTGAAAGCCTCTCTTTAGGAGAACCCTTCAGGGCCCAAGAGTCACTGCTTCATTCCAAGGTCTCCATAGACACAAAATCATATTAGGCACATCCGCGGGAGAGTCCATCTCAACTCATCCTCCTCGGTTGCTCCCCAGATCCAGCAGATCTAATTTGTCTTGTTGCTTGGCGACAATTGGAATGCGAGGTGTGCTACCCAACCCAACCATCCATCCTTAGAACCCTGCTCGGAATTATTGTCCTGGAGCCAACCAATAGGTCTCAATTGTCCTGCAGAAGAATCTTTGCATTTGGGAGCTTCTCACAACTCCCATCGTAGGAAAACCGCGAAGACCTCGTGTTCCACCCCCCCCCCCCCTTCAAGAAGGGGCCATCAGGGACAGAATGTTCAACCTGAGCGATCGTCTGATCCTCGCCCTGACTTCAGATGCACGAGATCTCGATTCAGGTCTGTAGATTGTGCCTGCCATATCCTCACCCAGAAACCTAGGTCCTGCTTGGCTTCTCAGACTTCCGTCCTCAGACTACAGAACCACAAACCCTCCAGTTTGGCAATCCAGAACTACAATGCAGCACTCTTCCTGCCCTCCAGAATAAAAACATTGCCTTCTGGGGCTACCCAGAAAACCCAAATGAGCATCAAACTGCACGCCATTCGGCTGTACCCCAAATATATAGGAGGACCTGGGCACTAAAGCCCTTTCTGGCACACCCTGAGCCTGGACCTCCAGGCCCCACCCAGACAGATGGCCGCACACTGAGCACATCGGACCCGTCATGGCCTTAGTTCGTCATCTCTTTTCAACCTCGGTTTTCATGCCTACACACCCTACAGGCTCAGGCCCCTGGAGCCAAACATGAAGACTGGGCTTGCCCTCTCCAAGGGAATTGTATGTGCCCATTCCAATGGCCACAACCCTACTAATAGGATAAACCTCCAAAGTCCCTGAGGCCATCTCAATATTTGTGGTTTCCCAGGACAAACAGGGGCAATTTGGCCCTTCTGAGCACCTACCGCCACTCAGACCCATAGACTGATGTCCCCAGAGTTAAAAAGGAACGAACAGGCCCATAGGCACCTATTGGATCTATTGCTTTGGTTTCTTGGCATCTCTCGTTAGAGATCCTTAGAACCCTTAGAACCCTGCTCTTGCGTCGTTCCTTATGAGACATCCTTGAGCCATCCAACAGGTCTCGACAGTCCCACAGGAGTCCTTGTGCATGGACAACCTCACAACTCATATCATGGAAAGCTTCCAAGGTCATATGATGCCCCCAATCTTCATGAAGTCGGATCATGGAAAGAAACTCCAACCTGAGCCAACGGCTAATCTTCGCCCTTGACTTCAGATGCACGAGATCTTGATTAAGCTCTTCAGAGTGCACCTGCTGTGCCCTCACCCCAAAAAACCTAAGCATAGCTAGTGTTCTCAGACTTCCATCCTCACTCTCCTGGACCACACGCCCTCCATTTTGGGATTTCCGATGACACAGTGCTGCACTCTGCCTGCCTCTAGAAGAAAATCGTTGCCCTATGGGTCTACCCAGAAACCTCAAATGAGGATAAACCTGCATGCCACTCAACTGTATACCAATTATATAGTCTAGCCTGTGCACTAATGCCCTGTCTGACACAACCTGAGGCCTGAATTCCCAACCGACACCCAGACAGCTTGCCGTACACTGAGAACATCTGAACCGCCATGGCCTTAGGTTGCCATCTCTTTCCAACCTGGTTTTCAGGCTACAGAAACCTAGACATTATCTCTACTCATTTCCCATGGGTGAAAGTGATGCAGAAATCATAACTCCTCCTTACCTCTCGCCAGAATCTTGTGGTTGGCATCTTATCCAAAGTTCAGTGTAGGACCCCTGTAGGGCCTACAGGAGTAGAAGTAGGGCCCCTGAGGTTAGTGTAGGGTGCCTGAGTCCCTGCCCATGCTTAAGAGCTGCGGTGGGCACAAACACACATTGGGACCCTCAGTTTGAACCCTGTCCTCAAGTAAAGCCTCTCAGTGGCTGGACCATGAGCCCGCATATGGGGCCTGCCATGCCCCAAGTCACCCAATCTTAACCAGATTTAGAGACATCTAGTCACCCCTACTCAGGGCTCTGCTCTGGAATCCCTCTTTGGTGGGACATTTGAGGTAAGTAAACACAGAAAGGATTCCTCCCACCCACAGAATGACCCCAATCACTTGGGATCAGGTCATCCCCAGAGAGAAAGATTCCTCCATGGCCCATGAGGCCAGCCTGACATTCCACGGCCACTATTGACACAAAATCCAGAGACATAAGCCTCACACTTAGGTCATAGCCCAAAAAAGTCTCCTCATAGTCTGTAGATCGGGCCTGCCATACCTACGTCCCCAAACCGTGTTTTCAGACTTCTATCCTGACATCCCTGTCCACACACCCTCCAGGCTGAGGCCCCTGGAGCCACACCTCAGGACTGTGCCTGCCCTCTCCAAGGAAATTCTTCCCATTCCATTGGCCACAACCCTACAGATTAGGAGAAACCTCCAAAGTCCCAGAGGCCATTCCAATAGTGTAGGCCGCCCAGTACAAAGAGGGGTGATCTGTCACAAGCTGAGCAACGACCTCAACTCACCCGTAGACAGATATCCCATGAGAAAGGTATTAAACTGGACAGGCCCCTAGAACGTAATTGGTTCTATTGCTTTTGTTTCTAAGCATCTCTCCTCAGAGGCCTGTTTTCCAATACCAGCATATGGGGGATTCCAGAGATACCAATCAGAACAAATCTTGTGTCCACATGGGAAACTTATCCTTTGGAGCTCTGTAAAATCCTCCAGTTAGGAGAAACCTTCAGGTAACCGGAGCCACCGCCCTATTCCAAGGTCTCCATGGACACAAACCCGCATTATGACCATTCGGCAGGAGAGTACATTTCAACTCAGCCCCGTTGATTACTCCCCCAGAGCCAGAATATCAAACCTGCCTTGTCGCTAGTAGACAACTTGAATGCAAAGCAGACTCTCTAGGCATCCATCGTTGGAATCCTGCTCTGGCGCCATTCCATATGGGATGTCCTGGGAGCCTTCCAACAGGTCTTGACTGTCCTGCAGAAGGAATCCTTGCATATTGGAGCATCTCACAACTCCTATCGTGGGAAAACCTACATGGCCTCATGAGGTGCTCCCCTTTATAAAGGGGCCATCATGGACAGAAACTCCAACCTGAGCCAACTTCTGATCCATTGCTTTGGTTTCTATGTATCTCTCCTCAGAGGCCTGGTTTCGAGTATCAGAATATGGGGGTTTCCTAAGGAAACAATCAGAACAGATCTCATCTCCACATGAGATACTTGCTCTATGGAGCTGTGTCAATACCTCAGGTTAGGAGGATCCTTCAGGGCGCTGGCACCATGGCCCAATTCCAAGGTCTCCAAGGACACATACTTACATTATGATCCATCCTCAAGAGAGTCCATTTCAAATCAGCCCCCTCGGCTGCTCACCCAGGGCCAGCAGATCAAACCTGCCTTGTCACTAGGAGACAGTTGGAATGCGAGGTGGGCTGCCCAGGCATCCATCCTTAGAACCCTGCTCTGGAGAATTTCTTTATGGGACGTCTTGAATCCAACCAACCTGCCTTGACTGTCTCGCAGAATGAATACTTGTGGTTTGAAGCATCACACAATCCCACTGGGAGAAAACCTCCATTTCCTCATGATGCCCCACACCTTCATAAAAGGGCCATCATGGACAGAAACTCCATCCTAAGCCAAAGTCTGATCCGCACACTGAATTCAGAAGCACGAGATCTCGATTCAGCACTTGAGAGTGTGCCTGCTGTGCCCTCGCCCCGAAACCTAAGCCTAACTTGTGTTCTCAGACTTCCGTCTTCACAATCCTGGCCACACCCCTCCAGTTTAGCAATTCTGGAGACACAATGCAGCACTCTGCCTGCCCTCCAGAAGAAAAATGTTGCCCTATAGGGCTAACCAGAAACGCCAAATGAGTAACAACCTGCATGCCACTCGACCATACCCCAATTATACAATCTAGCCTGTGCACTAAAGCCCTGTCTGACACAGCCTGAAGGCAGACCTCCAGTCCAACACCCAGACAGCTGGCCGTACACTGAGCATATCAAACCCTCAATGGCTTTCGGCCATCATCTCTACACAACCTCAGTTTTCACCTTCAGAACCTAGACCTTATCTCCACTCACTGCTCAGGAGTGAACGTGATACAAGAATCAGAACTTCTCCTTCGCCATGGCAAGAAACCTTGCGGTTGGCATGTGGTCCAACGTTCATTGTAGGAGAAAGCAGCATGGACTATTAGGCCCCACCTATCCCTGAGGGCTACAATTTGCACAAACACACATTGTATCACTCAGCATGAGCCCTATCCTCATGTAAAGACTCTTAGTGACTGGAACAACAGCCCACATATGGGGCTTGCCAAGCCCCTAGTACCCAATCTCAACCAGAGTTAGAGATGTCTAGTCACCCCTACTCAGGGCACTGCTCTGGAATCCCTCTTTGGTGGGACACCTGAGGTAAAAAAAAAAATACAGAAAGGAATCTTCCCATCCACAGAATGATCCCAACCACTTGGGATCAGGCCAAATCACCAGAGAAAGACTTGTCCATGGCCCTTTAGGACACCCCGACATTCCACGGCCACCGTAGGCACAAAATCCAGAGACAAAAGCCTGAGCAAACGCCACATACTCGCCCTTTGTTCATAGCCCGGAAAATTCTCACGGTCTGTAGATCGAGCCTTCATACATACATCCCCAAACCTAAGCTGAGTTTGTGTTTTCTGACTTCTGTCCCCACAGTCCTGGCCCACACACCATCCAAGCTGGGGCCCCTGGAGCCACACCTGAGGACTGTGGCTTCCTTCTCCATGGGAATTCTGCCATTTCCATTGGCCACAACCCTATAGATTAGGAGAAACCTCCAAACTCCCTGAGGCCATCCCAATAGTGTTGGCTGCCCAGGACAAACAGGGATGATCTTTCACAAGTTAGGAAACTACCTCCACTCAGACCCAGAGACAGATATCCCCATAGAATAAGATTGAACTGGACAGGCACTTAGGCCCTAATCAGATCCATTGCTTTTGTTTCCAGGCATCTCCTCAGAGGCCTGGTTACCAATACCAGCATATGGGGGATTACTGAGGCACTCATAGAAAAATCTCGTCTCCACATAGGAAATGTACTCTTTGGAGCTCTATGAAAACCTCTGTTTAGGAGAATCTTTCAGGGCCCCGGATCAAGTGCCCCATTCCAAGGTCTCCATGGACTTAAACCCACATTATGATCTATCCTTGGTAGAGTCCATGTCAACTCATCCCCCTTGGTTTCTCCCCTAGGGCCTGCAGGTCAAATCTGCCTTGTTGCTAGGAGACAACTAGAATGGGAGGCGGTCTGCCCAGGCATCCATCCTTAGAACCCTACTCTGGAGTCGTTCCATATGGGACAACCTAGAGCCATCCAACAGGTCTCAAGTGTCCCACAGAAGGAATATTTGCAGTCTGGTGCATCTCACAACTCCCATTGTAGGAAAATCTTCATGGCCTCTTGAGACGCTCCACTTTATAAAGGGGCCATCATGGACAGAATCTCCAACCTGAGCAAACGTCTGATATTCGCCCTGGCTTCAGGTGCATGAGATCTTGATTCAGCTCTGTAGATTGTGCCTTCTGTGCCCTCACGCTAAAAACTAAGCTTAGCTTGTGTTCTCAGACTACCGTCCTCACACCCCTGGCCCAAAAGCCCTACAATTTGGCTATACTGGGGCCACAATGCAGCACTCTGCCTGCCCTCCAGAAGAAAAACGTTGCTTTATGGAGCTACCTAGAAACCCGAATGAGGATTAACTGAACGCCACTCAGACCCGTAGACTGATGTTCCTAGAGGTAAAAAGGAACGAACAGACCCCTAGGCCCTAATCGGATCGATTGCTTTGGTTTAGAGGCATCTCTCCTCAGAGGCCTGGATTTCAATACCAGCATATGGCTGTTTCTTGACTCACACTTCAATACAAATCTCATCTACACATGTGAAACTTGCACGTGGGAACTGTGTCAAAGCCTCTGTTTAGTAGATCCTTTCAGGGCCCCAGTGCCACCGCTTCATTCCAAGGTCTCCATAGACACAAAAACACATTAGGACCCATCCACAGGAGAGTCCATTTCAACTGAGCGTATTCAGTTGCTCCGCGAGATCCAGCAGATCTAACTTGTCTTGTTGCTAGGAGACAATTGGAATGCGAGGTGACCTACCCCCATCCATCCTTAAAACCCTGCTAGGAATAGTTGGCCTGGAGCCAACCAACAGGTCTCATTTGTCCTGCAGAAGAATCTTTGAAGTTGGGAGCTTCTCACAACTCCCATCGTGAGAAAACACCCATGGCCTCGTGATACCCCCCCCTTCATGAAGGGGCCCTCAGGGACAAAAGGTCCAACCTGAGTGATCGTCTGATCCTCACCCAGACTTCAGAAGCACGAGATCTCGGTTCAGGTCTGTAGATTGTGCCTGCCATGTCCTCACCAGAAACGTAAGCCTAGCTTGTGTCTTCAGACTTCCATCCTCAGACTAATGGCCCACAAGCCCTCCAGTTTGGCAATCCAGAATTATAATGCACCACCCTGCCTGCCCACCAGAAGAAAAACATTGCCTTCTGGGGCTACCCAGAAAACCCAAATGAAGATCTACCTGCATGCCACTTGGCTGTACCCAAAATATAATGGCTGACCTGGGCAATAATGCCCTTTCTGAGAGAGGCTGATCCTAGACCTCCTGGCTCACCCATACAGCTGGCTTCTCACTGAGCACATCGGACCAGCCATTGCCTTAGGTCGTTATCTCTTCCCAGCCTCAGTTTTCAGGATTTAGAACCTAGACCTTATCTCCAATAACTGCCCATGTTTGAAAATGATGCAGAAATCAGAACTCCTTCCCAATGGAAAAAACCGTGTGGTAGGATTGTTGTATAATGTTCAGTGTAGTGGAAACCTGTGTGTCCGATGAGGCCCCACCATTGCTCGCGGGCCACATAGGTGGCAAACACACATTGTGACCCTCAGCCGTAGCCCAGTCCTCAGGTAAGGCCACTCAGTGGGTGGATGAAGAGACAGCATATTGGGATTGCCATGCCCCTAGGCCCCAATTTTTAACCATAGTTCGGGTTGTCCCTTCACTCTTCCCCAGGGCTCTGCCTTGGAATTCCGCTTTTGGTGGGACACCTGAGGTAACAACCCTGAAAGGAGTACTCCATCCAACAGATTGACGAAAAACAATTGGGATCGGGCCAAATCCACAGAGAGCAAGATTCGTCCATGGCCCATGAGGCCTCCTCGACATTCCACGGCCATCGCTGATACAATATCCAGAGCAGAAGCCTGAGCAAGTGCCAAAGACTCACACTATCTTCATATCCTGAAGATATCTTCTCATGGTTTGTAGATCGGGCCTGCCATACCTACGTCCCCAAACATAAGCTGAGTTTGTGTCTTCAGACTTCTGTCCTCAAAGTCCAGGCCACACACCATCCAGGCTGGGGACCCTGGAGCCACACATTAGGACTGTGCCTACCAAATCCATGGGAATTCTGCCCATTCCATTGTCCAAAATCGTACAAATTAGGAGAACCCTCCAAAGTCCCTGAGGCCATCCCAATAGTATAGGTCACCCGGGACAAAAAGGTCAGTCTGTCACCAGCTGAGCATCTACCTCCACTCATACCCTAGATGGATGTCCCCAGAGAAGAAGATTGAACCAGACAGGACCCTAGGCCAAAATCGGATCCATTGCTCTGGTTTACTAGCATGTCTCCTCAAAACCCTGGGTTCCAATACCAGCATTGGGGTTTTCCTGAGGCACCCATCAGAACAAACCTCGTCTCCACAAGGAAACTTGTGCATGGGAGCTATGTCAAAAGCTTAGGAGAATACTTCAGGGTCCCGGTGCCACCGCCCCATTCCAAGGGCCTCATGGCCACAAACACACATTAGACCCATCCTCAGGAAAGTCCATTTCAACTCAGCCACCCGGATTGCACCCGCAGAGCCATCAGATCTAAACTGTTTGTCCCTAGGAGACAATTGGAATGCGAGGCAGGCTTCCCAGGCATCCATCCTCGAACGTTGGTCTGGACTCATCCATATGGGATGTCCTGGAGCTGTCCAACAGGTCTCAATTGTCGCGCAGAAGGAATCCTAGGAGGGGGCATCCCACCACTCCAAACGTGAGAAAACCACCACGGCCTCGAGATTCGGCTCCCTTCATGAAGGGGCCGTCATGAACAGAAAATCCAAGCTGAGCCAACGTCTGATCCTCGCTCTGACTTCAGATGCATGAGATATTGCTTCAGATCTTCAGGAGGTACATGCCGTGCCCTCTCCCTGAAACCCAAGTCTAGCTGTCCCTAGGACCCAATTTTAACCAGATTTCTGGTTATCCTATCGCCCCTCCCCAGGGCTCTACTATGGAATCCCTCATTGGTGGGACCCCTGAGTTTGAAAACAAAAGAAAACAAAACAACAACAACAAAAAACGGACTTGTTCCGTCCCACAGAATGACCCCAAACTCTTTGGATTGGGCCAAACCCCCAGGGAGTAAGACTCGTCCATTTCCCATGAAGTCACCCAGAAATTTCATGACCATGAATGGCATGATATCCAAAGATAAATACTTGAGCAAAAGACTCACACTCGCCCTTTTTTCATATCCCGAAGAGTTCTCCTCATGGTCTGGAGATCAGTCCTGCCATACCTATGACCCGAAACATAAGCCGAGTTTGTGTTTTCAGACAACTGTCCAAACAGCCCTGGCCTACGCAGCCTACAGGCTTAGGCCCCTGGAGCCAAGGTGAGGACTGTACTTGCCCTCTCCAAGGGAATTCTGTGTGCCCATTCCAATGGCCACAACGCTACTAATAGGATAAACCTCCAAAGTCCCTGAGGCCATCCCAATAGTGGTGGCTTCCCAGAACAAACAGGAGCAATCTGAGCCCATCTTAGAACCTACCTGCACTCAGACTTGTAGACTGATATCCCCAGAGATAAAAAGGAACGAACAGGCCCCGAGGCCCTAATCGGATCCATTGCTTTGGTATCCAGGCATCTCTCCTCAGAGGCCTGGATTCCAGAACCAGCATATGGCTGTTTCTTGACTCACCCACCAGAACAAATCTCATCTACACATGGGAAACTTGCACGTAAGAGTGATGTCAAAGCCTCTCTTTAGGAGAACCCTTGATGGCCCCAGTGCCACCGCGTAATTCCAAGGTATCCATAGACACAAAAACACATTAGGACCCATCCACAGGAGAGTCCATTTCAACTCAGCGTATTCGGTTGCTCCGCGAGATCCAGCAGATCTAACTTGTCTTGTTTTAGGAGACAATTGGAATGCGAGGTGGGCTACCCATCCATCCATCCTTAGAACCCTGCTCGGAATCCTTAGCCTGGAGCCAACCAACAGGTCTCAATTGTCCTGCAGAAGAATCTTTGAAGTTGGGAGCTTCTCACAACTCCCATCGTGAGAAAACACCCATGGCCTCGTGATCCCCCCCCCTTCATGAAGTGGCCCTCAGGGACATAAGGTCCAACCTGAGCGATCGTCTGATCCTCACCCTGACTTCAGATGCATGAGATCTCGGTTCAGATCTGTAGATTGTGCCTGCCATGTCCTCACACAAAAACCTAAGCCTAGCTTGTGTCCTCAGTCTTCCATCATCAGACTAATGGCCCACAAGCACTTCTGTTTGGCAACCAGAATTATAATGCAGCACTCTGCTTGCCCTCCAGAAGAAAAAGATTGCCTTCTGGGGCTAACCAGGAACCCCAAATGAAGATCAACCTGCACGCCACTTGGATGTACCCAAAATATATAGGCTGACCTGGGCAATAGTGCCCTTTCTGACAGAGGCTGAGCCTGAACCTGCTGGCCCCACCCATACAGCTGGCCGCTCACTGAGCACATCGGACCAGCAATTGCCTTAGGTCCTTATCTCTTCCTAGCCTCGGTTTTCAGAATTTAGAACCTAGACCTTATCTCCAATCACTGCCCATGTTTGAAAATGATGCAGAAATCAAAACTCTTTCCTGATGGCAAGAAACCTTGTGGTAGGCTTGTTGTATAATGTTCAGTGTCGTGGATACCAGTGTGTCCAATGAGGCCCCACCATTGCTCGCGGGCCACATAGGTGGCAAACACACATTGTGACCCTCAGCCTTAGCCCAGTCCTCAGGTAAGGCCTCTCAGTGGCTGGATGAAGAGACAGCATATTGGGCTTGCCATGCCCCTAGGCCCCAATTTTTAACAATAGTTCGGGTTGTCCTTTCAAGGACAACAAGCCCTTCCCCAGGGCTCTGCTTTGGAATTCCTGTTTTGGTGGGACACCTGAGGTAACAACCCTGAACGGAGTACTCCATCCAACAGATTGACGAAAAACAATTGGGATTGGGAAAAATCCACAGAGAGCAAGATTCGTCCATGGCCCATGAGGCCTCCTCGACATTCCACGGCCATCTCTGAAACAAAATCCAGAGACAAAAGCCTGAGCAAGCGCCTCAGACTCCTACTATCTTCATATCCTGAAGATGTCTTCTCATGGTTTGTAGATCGGGCCTGCCATACCTACGTCCCCAAACATAAGCTGAGTTTTGTTTTCATACTTCTGTCCTCAAAGTCCTGGGCCACACACCATCCAGGCTGGGGACCCTGGAGCCACATATTAGGACTGTGCCTACCCAATCCATGGGAATTCTGCCCATTCCATTGTCCAAAATCGTACAAATTAGGAGAACCCTCCAAAGTCTCTGAGGCCATCCCAATAGTATAGTTCGCGCGAGACAAAAAAGGTCAGTCTGTCACCAGCTGAGCATCTACTTCCACTCATACACTAGATGGATGTCCCCAGAGAAGAAGATTGAACCAGACAGGACCCTAGGCCAAAATCGGATCCATTGCTTTGGTTTAAAGGCATGTCTCCTCAAAACCCTGGATTCCAATACAAGCATTGGGGTTTTCCTGAGGCACCCATCAGAACAAACCTCGGCTCCACAAGGAAACTTGTGCATGGGAGCTATGTCAAAAGCTTAGGAAAATACTTCAGGGTCCCGGTGCCACCGCCCCATTCCAAGGCCCTCATGGACACAAACACACATTAGACCCATCCTCAGGAAAGTCCATTTCAACTCAGCCACCCCGGTTTGCTCCCGCAGAGCCATCAGATCTAAACTGCCTTGTCGCTAGGAGACAATTGGAATGCGAGGCGGGCTTCCCAGGCATCCATCCTCGAACATTGGTCTGGACTCATCCATATGGGATGTCCTGGAGCTGTCCAACAGGTCTCAATTGTCCCGCAGAAGGAATCCTAGGAGGGGGCATCCCACCACTCCAAACGTGGGAAAACCTCCACGGCCGCGAGATTCGGCTCCCTTCATGAAGGGGCCGTCATGAACAGAAAATCCAAGCTGAGCCAACGTCTGATCCTCGCTCTGACTTCAGATGCATGAGATATTGCTTCAGATCTTCAGGGGGTACATGCCGTGCCCTCGCCCTGAATCCCAAGTCTAGCTTGTGTTCTCAGACTTCCGTCCTCACACTCCTGGCCCCGAAGCCCACAAGTTTGCCAATTCCTGACCATCATTGCAGCACTCTGCCTGCCCTCGAGAAACAAAATATTGCCCAATGAACTGCCCGGGTACATTAAATGAGAATAAACCTACACGGCACTCGACTGTACCCAAATTATATAGTCTAACCTGGGCAGTAATGCACTGTCTGACACACCCTGAGCCGGGAAACCCTGAACAAACACCCAGACAGCTGACCGCACCCTGAGCCCATAAGACCCGCCGTCGCCTTAGGTCATCATCTCTTCCCTACCTCAGTTTTCAGGCTTCAGAACCTAGACCTTATCTCCAATCACTGCCCAGGGGTGAGTGTGATGCAGAAATCAGAACTCTTCCTTACCCATGGCAAGAAACCTTATGGTTGGCATGTTGTCCAACGTTCAGTGTAGGGGAAACCAGCATTCACCCTGAGGCCCCGCCCATTCTTGAGTGCGACGAGGGCATAAACACGCATTGTGACCCTCAGCGTGAGTCCTGTCCTCTAGTACGTCCTCTCAGTGGCTAGACCATTAGATGCCATAATGGCTTGACATGTCCCTAGGCCCCAAATTTAAACCAGATTTCTGGTTGTCCAATCGCCCCTCCCCAGGGTTCTACTCTGGAATCCCTCATTTGGTGGAGTTTGAAAAAAAAAAACAAAACAACAAACAACAAAAACAAAAAAAAAAAAAAAAACGGACTTCTTCCATCCCACAGAATGACCCCAAACTCTTTGGACGGGGCCAAACCCCCAAAGAGTACGACTCGTCCTTTTCCCATGAAGTCACCCGGATATTTCACAACAATGAATGGCACGATATCCAGAGATAAAAAACTTGAGCAAGAGCCTCACACTCGCCCATTTTTCATATCCCGAAGTGTTCTCCTCATGGTCTGTAGATCAGTCCTGCCATACCTATGACCCGAAACATAATCCGTGTTTGTGTTTTCAGACAACTGTCCATACAGCCCAGGCCTACACACCCTACAGGCTCAGGCCCGTGGAGCCAACCTGAGGACTCTACTTGCCCTCTCCAAGGGAATTCTGTGGGCCCATTCCAATGGCCACAACCCTACTAATAGAATAAACCTCCAAAGTCCCTGAGGCCATCCCAATAGTGGTGGCTTCCCAGGACAAACAGGAGCAATCTGAGCCCATCTGAGAACCTACCTGCACTCAGACTCGTAGACTGATATCCCCAGAGGTAAAAAGGAATGAACAGGCCCCTAGGCCCTAATCGGATCCATTGCTTTGGTTTCCAGGCATCTTCCTCAGAGGCCTGGATTTCAGTACCAGCATATGGCTGTTTCTTGACTCACCCGTCAGAACAAAAATTAATCTACACATGGGAAAACTTGCACGTGGGAGGTGTGTCAAAGCCTCTTTTTAGGAGAACCCTTCATGGCCCCAGTGCCACCGCTTCATTCCAAGGTCTCCATAGACACAAAATCATATTAGGACACATGCACGGGAGAATCCAATTCAACTCAGCATATTCGGTTGCTCTGCGAGATCCAGCAGATCTAACTTGTCTTGTTGCTAGGAGACAATTGGATTGCGAGGTGGGCTACCCTGCCATCCATCCTTAGAACCCTGCTCAGAATCATTGGCCTGGAGCCAACCAACAGGTCTCAATTTTCCTGCAGAAGAATCTTTGCAGTAGGGAGCTTCTCACAACTCCCATCGTGAGAAACTCCCATGGCCTCGTGATAACCCCCCCTTCATGAAGGGGCCATCAGGGACATAAGGTCTATCCTGAGAAATAGTCTGACCCTCACCCTGACTTCAAATGCACGAGATCTCGATTCAGATCTGTATATTGTGCCTGCCATGTCCTCACCCAGAAACCTAAGCCTAGCTAGTGTCCTCAGACTTCCGTCCTCAGACTAATGGCCCACAAGCCCTCCAGTTTGGCAATCCAGAATTACAATGCAGCACTCTGCTTGCCCTCCAGAAGAAAAACATTGCCCTCTGGGGCTACCCAGAAACCCCAAATGAAGATCAACCTGCACGCCAATTGGCTGTACCCAAAATATATAGGCTGACCTGGGCAATAATGCCCTTTCTGACAGAACCTGAGCCTGGACCTCCTGGCCCCACCCAGACAGCTTGCCGCTCACTGAGCACATAGGACCAGCCATTGCCTTAGGTTGTTATCTCTTCCCAACCTCGGTTTTCAGGATTCAGGTCCTAGACCTTATCTCCAATCACTGCCCAGGTTTGAAAATGATGCAGAAATCAGAACTCCTGCCCAATGGCAAGAACCTTGTGGTTGGCTTGTTGTCCAATGTTCAGGGTAGTGGAAACCTGTTTGTCCGATGAGGCCCCGCCATTGCTCACGGGCCACATAGGTGGCAAACTCACATTGTGACCCACAGCCTTAGCCCAGTCCTCAGGTAAGGCCTCTCAATGGCTGGATGAAGAGACAGCATATTGGGCTTGCCATGCACATAGGCCCCAATTTTTAACCATAGTTCGGGTTGATCCTTCTTTCTTCCCCAGGGCTCTGCTTTGGAATTCCTCTTTTGGTGGGACACCTGAGGTAACAACCCTGAAAGGAGTCCTCCATCCAACAGATTGACGAAAAACAATTGGGATCGGGCCAAATCCACAGAGAGCAAGATTCGTCCATGGCCCATGAGGCCTCCTCGACATTCCACGGCCATCTCTGAAACAAAATCCAGAGACAAAAGCCTGAGCAAGCGCCTCAGACTCCTCCTACTATCTTCATATCCTGAAGATGTCTTCTCATGGTTTGTAGATCGGGCCTGCCATACCTACGTCCCCAAACATAAGCTGAGTTTTGTTTTCAGACTTCTGTCCTCAAAGTCCTGGGCCACACACCATCCAGGCTGGGGACCCTGGAGCCACACATTAGGACTGTGCCTACCCAATCCATGGGAATTCTGCCCATTCCATTGTCCAAAATCGTACAAATTAGGAGAACCCTCCAAAGTCCCTGAGGCCATCCCAATAGTATAGTTCGCGCGAGACAAAAAAAGGTCAGTCTGTCACCAGCTGAGCATCTACTTCCACTCATACCCTAGATGGATGTCCCCAGAGAAGAAGATTGAACCAGACAGGACCCTAGGCCAAAATCGGATCCATTGCTTTGGTTTAAAGGCATGTCTCCTCAAAACCCTGGATTCCAATACAAGCATTGGGGTTTTCCTGAGGCACCCATCAGAACAAACCTCGGCTCCACAAGGAAACTTGTGCATGGGAGCTATGTCAAAAGCTTAGGAAAATACTTCAGGGTCCCGGTGCCACCGCCCCATTCCAAGGCCCTCATGGACACAAACACACATTAGACCCATCCTCAGGAAAGTCCATTTCAACTCAGCCACCCCGGTTGCTCCCGCAGAGCCATCAGATCTAAACTGCCTTGTCGCTAGGAGACAATTGGAATGCGAGGCGGGCTTCCCAGGCATCCATCCTCGAACATTGGTCTGGACTCATCCATATGGGATGTCCTGGAGCTGTCCAACAGGTCTCAATTGTCCCGCAGAAGGAATCCTAGGAGGGGGCATCCCACCACTCCAAACGTGGGAAAACCTCCACGGCCTCGAGATTCGGCTCCCTTCATGAAGGGGCCGTCATGAACAGAAAATCCAAGCTGAGCCAACGTCTGATCCTCGCTCTGACTTCAGATGCATGAGATATTGCTTCAGATCTTCAGGGGGTACATGCCGTGCCCTCGCCCTGAATCCCAAGTCTAGCTTGTGTTCTCAGACTTCCGTCCTCACACTCCTGGCCCCGAAGCCCACAAGTTTGCCAATTCCTGACCATCATTGCAGCACTCTGCCTGCCCTCGAGAAACAAAATATTGCCCAATGAACTGCCCGGGTACATTAAATGAGAATAAACCTACACGGCACTCGACTGTACCCAAATTATATAGTCTAACCTGGGCAGTAATGCACTGTCTGACACACCCTGAGCCGGGAACTCCTGAACAACACCCAGACAGCTGACCGCACCCTGAGCCCATAAGACCCGCCGTCGCCTTAGGTCATCATCTCTCTTCCCTACCTCAGTTTTCAGGCTTCAGAACCTAGACCTTATCTCCAATCACTGCCCAGGGGTGAGTGTGATGCAGAAATCAGACTCTCTTCCTTACCCATGGCAAGAAACCTTATGGTTGGCATGTTGTCCAACGTTCAGTGTAGGGGAAACCAGCATTCACCCTGAGGCCCCGCCCATTCTTGAGTGCGACGAGGGCATAAACACGCATTGTGACCCTCAGCGTGAGTCCTGTCCTCTAGTACGTCCTCTCAGTGGCTAGACCATTAGATGCCATAATGGCTTGACATGTCCCTAGGCCCCAAATTTTAAACCAGATTTCTGGTTGTCCAATCGCCCCTCCCCAGGGTTCTACTCTGGAATCCCTCATTTGGTGGAGTTTGAAAAACAAAACAAAACAACAACAACAACAAAAAAAAAAAAAAAAAAAACGGACTTCTTCCATCCCACAGAATGACCCCAAACTCTTTGGACGGGGCCAAACCCCCAAAGAGTACGACTCGTCCTTTTCCCATGAAGTCACCCGGATATTTCACGACCATGAATGGCACGATATCCAGAGATAAAAACTTGAGCAAGAGCCTCACACTCGCCCATTTTTCATATCCCGAAGTGTTCTCCTCATGGTCTGTAGATCAGTCCTGCCATACCTATGACCCGAAACATAATCCGTGTTTGTGTTTTTTTTCACAACTGTCCATACAGCCCAGGCCTACACACCCTACAGGCTCAGGCCCGTGGAGCCAACCTGAGGACTCTACTTGCCCTCTCCAAGGGAATTCTGTGGGCCCATTCCAATGGCCACAACCCTACTAATAGAATAAACCTCCAAAGTCCCTGAGGCCATCCCAATAGTGGTGGCTTCCCAGGACAAACAGGAGCAATCTGAGCCCATCTGAGAACCTACCTGCACTCAGACTCGTAGACTGATATCCCCAGAGGTAAAAAAGGAATGAACAGGCCCCTAGGCCCTAATCGGATCCATTGCTTTGGTTTCCAGGCATCTTCCTCAGAGGCCTGGATTTCAGTACCAGCATATGGCTGTTTCTTGACTCACCCGTCAGAACAAAAAATTAATCTACACATGGGAAACTTGCACGTGGGAGGTGTGTCAAAGCCTCTTTTTAGGAGAACCCTTCATGGCCCCAGTGCCACCGCTTCATTCCAAGGTCTCCATAGACACAAAATCATATTAGGACACATGCACGGGAGAATCCAATTCAACTCAGCATATTCGGTTGCTCTGCGAGATCCAGCAGATCTAACTTGTCTTGTTGCTAGGAGACAATTGGATTGCGAGGTGGGCTACCCTGCCATCCATCCTTAGAACCCTGCTCAGAATCATTGGCCTGGAGCCAACCAACAGGTCTCAATTTTCCTGCAGAAGAATCTTTGCAGTAGGGAGCTTCTCACAACTCCCATCGTGAGAAACTCCCATGGCCTCGTGATAACCCCCCCTTCATGAAGGGGCCATCAGGGACATAAGGTCTATCCTGAGAAATAGTCTGACCCTCACCCTGACTTCAAATGCACGAGATCTCGATTCAGATCTGTATATTGTGCCTGCCATGTCCTCACCCAGAAACCTAAGCCTAGCTAGTGTCCTCAGACTTCCGTCCTCAGACTAATGGCCCACAAGCCCTCCAGTTTGGCAATCCAGAATTACAATGCAGCACTCTGCTTGCCCTCCAGAAGAAAAACATTGCCCTCTGGGGCTACCCAGAAACCCCAAATGAAGATCAACCTGCACGCCAATTGGCTGTACCCAAAATATATAGGCTGACCTGGGCAATAATGCCCTTTCTGACAGAACCTGAGCCTGGACCTCCTGGCCCCACCCAGACAGCTTGCCGCTCACTGAGCACATAGGACCAGCCATTGCCTTAGGTTGTTATCTCTTCCCAACCTCGGTTTTCAGGATTCAGGTCCTAGACCTTATCTCCAATCACTGCCCAGGTTTGAAAATGATGCAGAAATCAGAACTCCTGCCCAATGGCAAGAACCTTGTGGTTGGCTTGTTGTCCAATGTTCAGGGTAGTGGAAACCTGTTTGTCCGATGAGGCCCCGCCATTGCTCACGGGCCACATAGGTGGCAAACTCACATTGTGACCCACAGCCTTAGCCCAGTCCTCAGGTAAGGCCTCTCAATGGCTGGATGAAGAGACAGCATATTGGGCTTGCCATGCACATAGGCCCCAATTTTTAACCATAGTTCGGGTTGATCCTTCTTTCTTCCCCAGGGCTCTGCTTTGGAATTCCTCTTTTGGTGGGACACCTGATGTAACAACCCTGAAAGGAGTCCTCCATCCAACAGATTGAAGAAAAACAATTGGGATCGGGCCAAATCCACAGAGAGCAAGCTTCGTCCATGGCCCATGAGGCCTCCTCGACATTCCAAGGCCACCTCTGAAACAAAATCCAGAGACAAAGCCTGAGCAAGCGCCTCAGACTCCTACTATATTCATATCCTGAAGATGTCTTCTCATGGTTTGTAGATCGGGCCTGCCATACCTACGTCCCCAAATATAAGCTGAGTTTTGTTTTCAGACTTCTGTCCTCAAAGTCCTGGGCCACACACCATCCAGGCTGGGGACCCTGGAGCCACACATTAGGACTGTGCCTACCCAATCCATGGGAATTCTGCCCATTCCATTGTCCAAAATCGTACAAATTAGGACAAACCTCCAAAGTCACTGAGGCCATCCCAATAGTATAGTTCGCGCGAGACAAAAAAGGTCAGTCTGTCACCAGCTGAGCATCTACTTCCACTCATACCCTAGATGGATGTCCCCAGAGAAGAAGATTGAACCAGACAGGACCCTAGGCCAAAATCGGATCCATTGCTTTGGCTTAAAGGCATGTCTCCTCAAAACCCTGGATTCCAATACAAGCATTGGGGTTTTCCTGAGGCACCCATCAGAACAAACCTCGGCTCCACAAGGAAACTTGTGCATGGGAGCTATGTCAAAAGCTTAGGAAAATACTTCAGGGTCCCGGTGCCACCGCCCCATTCCAAGGCCCTCATGGACACAAACACACATTAGACCCATCCTCAGGAAAGTCCATTTCAACTCAGCCACCCCGGTTGCTCCCACAGAGCCATCAGATCTAAACTGCCTTGTCGCTAGGAGACATTTGGAATGCGAGGCGGGCTTCCCAGGCATCCATCCTCGAACATTGGTCTGGACTCATCCATATGGGATGTCCTGGAGCTGTCCAACAGGTCTCAATTGTCCCGCAGAAGGAATCCTAGGAGGGGGCATCCCACCACTCCAAACGTGGGAAAACCTCCACGGCCTCGAGATTCGGCTCCCTTCATGAAGGGGCCGTCATGAACAGAAAATCCAAGCTGAGCCAACGTCTGATCCTCGGTCTGACTTCAGATGCATGAGATATTGCTTCAGATCTTCAGGGGGTACATGCCGTGCCCTCGCCCTGAATCCCAAGTCTAGCTTGTGTTCTCAGACTGCCGTCCTCACACTCCTGGCCCCGAAGCCCACAAGTTTGCCAATTCCTGACCATCATTGCAGCACTCTGCCTGCCCTCGAGAAACAAAATATTGCCCAATGAACTGCCCGGGTACATTAAATGAGAATAAACCTACACGGCACTCGACTGTACCCAAATTATATAGTCTAACCTGGGCAGTAATGCACTGTCTGACACACCCTGAGCCGGGAACTCCTGAACAACACCCAGACAGCTGACCGCACCCTGAGCCCATAAGACCCGCCGTCGCCTTAGGTCATCATCTCTTCCCTACCTCAGTTTTCAGGCTTCAGAACCTAGACCTTATCTCCAATCACTGCTCAGGGGTGAGTGTGATGCAGAAATCAGTACTCTTCCTTACCCATGGCAAGAAACCTTATGGTTGGCATGTTGTCCAACGTTCAATATAGGGGAAACCGGCATTCACCCTGAGGCCCCGCCCATTCTTGAGTGCGACGAGGGCATAAACACGCATTGTCACCCTCAGCGTGAGTCCTGTCCTCTAGTACGTCCTCTCAGTGGCTAGACCATTAGATGCCATAATGGCTTGACATGTCCCTAGGCCCCAAATTTAAACCAGATTTCTGGTTGTCCAATTGCCCCTCCCCAGGGTTCTACTCTGGAATCCCTCATTTGGTGGAGTTTGAAAAACAAAACAAAACAACAACAACAACAAAAAAAAAAAAAAAAAACGGACTTCTTCCATCCCACAGAATGACCCCAAACTCTTTGGACGGGGCCAAACCCCCAAAGAGTACGACTCGTCCTTTTCCCATGAAGTCACCCGGATATTTCACAACAATGAATGGCACGATATCCAGAGATAAAAACTTGAGCAAGAGCCTCCCACTCGCCCATTTTTCATATCCCGAAGTGTTCTCCTCATGGTCTGTAGATCAGTCCTGCCATACCTATGACCCGAAACATAATCCGTGTTTGTGTTTTCAGACAACTGTCCATACAGCCCAGGCCTACACACCCTACAGGCTCAGGCCCGTGGAGCCAACCTGAGGACTCTACTTGCCCTCTCCAAGGGAATTCTGTGGGCCCATTCCAATGGCCACAACCCTACTAATAGAATAAACCTCCAAAGTCCCTGAGGCCATCCCAATTGTGGTGGCTTCCCAGGACAAACAGGAGCAATCTGAGCCCATCTGAGAACCTACCTGCACTCAGACTCGTAGACTGATATCCCCAGAGGTAAAAAGGAATGAACAGGCCCCTAGGCCCTAATCGGATCCATTGCTTTGGTTTCCAGGCATCTTCCTCAGAGGCCTGGATTTCAGTACCAGCATATGGCTGTTTCTTGACTCACCCGTCAGAACAAAAATTAATCTACACATGGGAAACTTGCACGTGGGAGGTGTGTCAAAGCCTCTTTTTAGGAGAACCCTTCATGGCCCCAGTGCCACCGCTTCATTCCAAGGTCTCCATAGACACAAAATCATATTAGGACACATGCACGCACGGGAGAATCCAATTCAACTCAGCATATTCGGTTTGCTCTCTGCGAGATCCAGCAGATCTAACTTGTCTTGTTGCTAGGAGACAATTGGATTGCGAGGTGGGCTACCCCTGCCATCCATCCTTAGAACCCTGCTCAGAATCATTGGCCTGGAGCCAACCAACAGGTCTCAATTTTCCTGCAGAAGAATCTTTGCAGTAGGGAGCTTCTCACAACTCCCATCGTGAGAAACTCCCATGGCCTCGTGATAACCCCCCCTTCATGAAGGGGCCATCAGGGACATAAGGTCTATCCTGAGAAAATAGTCTGACCCTCACCCTGACTTCAAATGCACGAGATCTCGATTCAGATCTGTATATTGTGCCTGCCATGTCCTCACCCAGAAAACCTAAGCCTAGCTAGTGTCCTCAGACTTCCGTCCTCAGACTAATGGCCCACAAGCCCTCCAGTTTGGCAATCCAGAATTACAATGCAGCACTCTGCTTGCCCTCCAGAAGAAAAACATTGCCCTCTGGGGCTACCCAGAAACCCCAAATGAAGATCAACCTGCACACGCCAATTGGCTGTACCCAAAATATATAGGCTGACCTGGGCAATAATGCCCTTTCTGACAGACAGAACCTGAGCCTGGACCTCCTGGCCCCACCCAGACAGCTTGCCGCTCACTGAGCACATAGGACCAGCCATTGCCTTAGGTTGTTATCTCTTCCCAACCTCGGTTTTTTCAGGATTCAGGTCCTAGACCTTATCTCAATCACTGCCCAGGGTTTGAAAAATGATGCAGAAATCAGAACTCCTGCCCAATGGCAAGAAACCTTGTGGTTGGCTTGTGTTGTCCCAATGTTCAGGGTAGTGGAAACCTGTTTGTCCCGATGAGGCCCCGCCATTGCTCACGGGCCACATAGGTGGCAAACTCACATTGTGACCCACAGCCTTAGCCCAGTCCTCAGGTAAGGCCTCTCAATGGCTGGATGAAAGAGACAGCATATTGGGCTTGCCATGCCCCTAGGCCCCAATTTTTAACCATAGTTCGGGTTGTCCCTTCTTTCTTCCCCAGGGCTCTGCTTTGGAATTCCTCTTTTGGTGGGGGGACACCTGATGTAACAACCCTGAAAGGAGTCCTCCATCCAAAAGATTGACGAAAAACACAATTGGGATCGGGCCAAAATCCACAGAGAGCAAGATTCGTCCATGGCCCATGAGGCCTCCTCGGACATTCCACGGCCATCTCTGAAACAAAATCCAGAGCCAAAAAGCTTGAGCAAGCGCCTCTAGACTCCTACTATCTTTCATATCATGAAGATGTCTTACTCATGGTTTGTAGATCGGGGCCTGCCATACCTACGTCACCAAACATAAGCTGAGTTTTGTTTTCAGGACTTCTCTGTCCTCAAAGTCCTGCGGCCACACACCATCCAGGCTGGGGACCTGGAGAACACACATTTAGGACTGTGCCTACCCAATCCATGGGGGAATTCTGTGCCCATTCCATTGTCCAAAATCGTACAAATTAGGAGAAACCCTCCAAAGTCCCTGAGGCCCATCCCAATAGTATAGTTCCCGGCGAGACAAAAACAGGGCAGTCTGTCACCAGCTGAGCATCTACTTCCACTCATACCCTAGATGGATGTCCCCAGAGAAGAAGATTGAAACCAGAACAGGACGCCTAGGCCAAATCGGATCACATTGCTTGGCGTTCCAAGGGCATCTCTCCTCAACACACCCCCATTCCAAGAACACATATGACTGTTTATTTGGAATCCAGAATCAGAAACAAATCTCACTACCCATGGGAAACTTGCACGAAGGAGCCCAAAACATAAAGGCCCTCTTTACGGTTAACATAAAGGGCCCCAAGTGCCACCGCTTAATTTAAGAATACAATTAGACACAAAAAACTTCATATTAGGACACTTCTACTGGACAGTCCATTTATTGACTATACCTCCCGATTGCTTGTTATGATCCAGGGGGTGCGCTAACTGTCTTGTTGGCTGGGAAGGGGTGCGAAAGCGAGGTGGGCTACCAAGCATACTTCCTAGAACCCTGCTCGGAATCGTTGTCCTAGGAGCCCAGGTGGGGGGGGGGGCGGGGGGGACTGGTGTTCCTTGAGGGGACGGGGGGAATATTTGCAGGTGGTGGGAGCGTCTCACTACTGGGGCTAGTGGAAAACCCTTTCGGCGCGTTCCACCACCCCCCTCTATAGAAGGGTGCCCAATCGTGCCTACGATCGAGGTCCAACCTGACGATAATCCAAATTCAACGCTAATTGACCTCCAGAAGTATGAGACCATCACATCAGGTTATACATGGTGCCTGCCATATCAAAACTCAGAAACATAGACCTAGCTTGGTACACAGACTTCCTTGCTCAGACTACTGAACCACAAACCCTCCAGTTGGCAATGCCAGAATTACAAATGCAGCAACTACTGCAGACTTCGCTAAAGACAGGACCCAAAAAGAACAACATTGCACTCTGCGGGCTACACAGAAATCCAAATACAGGACACAAACTGCCACACGTCTGGACTCACCTACAAATTATGGGCTGAACTTGGAACACTAATGCCCCCCTTTTGCAAGCACAGACTGAGCCAGGACAGCTAGACAGGCCTTCTGGGCAGACCCACACACCAGCTTATCCAAAAACTCCAACGCACAAAAACACATCGGACCCCAAACCATCAAACTCTAGGCAAACATACCTGAAGGATCGTCAATGACCAATGAACCAGCTGAATGGTTCAACGTCTCATCCAAGCAATACCAAGAGACCTGAATGAAAAAATCCCCGCAGACTCAAAACAGGGGTACGGGCACTGCTTCACGTGCACCTGGATGCCAAGGTCTAGCGTCGCGCGGTTTTCCAGAGGCACCTCAGACCTGCAAGGCCTCGACCTCCACAAGGAGACAAGTGTGCAAAGAACTGACTACCAATCATTAAGAAAATTACTTCTTGTGCCCAGTGCCCACCGCATGTTCCAAGGTTCAGTCATGTACACAAAAACCAATGGGCTAATGAGGCCAATTCCTGCTTGGGGGCCAACACCTTAAGCCCCCCCGGTATTGCTCTACACGCCAGGGGGGCCACCGTTGGTGTAAACTGCACATTCGTCACTAGGAGACATAGCCAACGCGAAGTCCTTACCAGCGTTCCATCCTCGAAGTGGAGGATGGACCCAATCATAGGGATATCCTGAGCTATGTTCCATGCCCCTCAATTGTCCGCAGAAGGAATTTAAACATTAGTTGGGGGCATCCACAACCGTCACCTGGGAAAACCTCCAGGGCTCGAGCTTTGGAACACCTCTTTTTGTGACCGCACTCCTGAGTTGGTAACAGACATGGAAAGGAGACCTCCCATTTCCCCGAACAGCTTGGACGACCAACACAATTGGGATCGGGGCCAAAATCACAGAGAGCCAAGATCGCACATGGCTTCCATGAGGCAGCCTCAAGATTCCACGGTGCATCGTTGATACAGAAATCCAGAAGATAATAAGCCCTCCAGCTAGCACTCGCGCGTCAGAACTCGCACATAATTCCTTCATACATCCTGAAGAGGTTCTCCTATTCTTCAGATAAGAACCTAGCACCCGGCACTCGGATTAGGCGCTGCACCCAAAATATATAGCTATCTAACCTGGCACTACTGCACTGTCACTGACAAGCACTGAGAGCCCGGACGTCGTGACCAACACCCGAAGCATTGTGACCGGCCACGCGCCTGGAGCACAATGAGCCACATCAGACCCGCCATGGCCTACTAGGTCAATCATCTACGTTACCGGTACCTACCTCAGTTTTCAAGTCTTAAAGAACCCTTAGACCACTATCTCCAATCACTGCAATCAGGGGTGACTATGATGGCAGAAAATCAGAACTCTTCCAGGCTTACCCATGGCAAAGTAAACGCTTGTGGTTTGCAACATCGTTTGTCCAACGTTCAGTGTAGGTAGGGGAAAAACCAGCTCAATCACCCTGAGGCCCCCGCCCCATCATCTTGAGTGCGAGGAGGGAGCATAAACACCGTGCATAAAACAAAAAAACATTGTGACCCTCAGTGTGAGGGTCATATTAATTCTCTAGGTACGACCTCAGGAACTTCCGTGGCATGGACCCTTTAGAGATGTCATAACTGGGCTTGAGCATGTTCCCTAGTGCCCCAATTTTTAACCAGATACTTACTGGCATTGTTTGTCCATGAAGTCACCCTCTCCCAACGGCTCTACTCTGGGAGATCCTCATTGAATCTGGGACAGCACCTGAGGTAGAAAAAACAAAACAAACAAATGCAACAAACAACACACATCCGAACAACGGACATTCTGCCATCCCACAGAGATGACACCTGGTCAAACGCCGTGTGACTGGGTCCCAAAAAACCCCCAGAGGAGTAAGACCTCGGCCATTTCCCACCTGAATGTGTCACCCTGGAAATTTCACGAACCATGAGTGACACGATAACCAGACAAATTAAAAGACTTGAGCTAGAGCCTCACAACTAGCCCATATTTTCATAATGCCGAAGAGTTTCTCCTCATGGTCCTGTAGATCAGTCCTGCCAAACTAACTATGACCCTAAACATAAGCCGACGTATTGTGTTTATTTAAAACAAACTGTCCAAACAGCCCTGGCCTACACACCCTAAAGGCTCCAGGCCCCTGCCCTACAGCAACTCAAAACCTGACGACTGTGCTTGCCCTCATCCAAGGAATTGTGTGTTGCCCATTCCCTATGGCCTCACAACCCGAACCAACTAAGAGTGATAAGAACTCCAAAAGTCGGCTGAGGCCATCCCCACATATGTAGTTGTGGCTTCGCAGGACCAACAGGGGCAGACTCTGTGCCCACTGAAGCACCTACCAGCAGGGCACTCAGGGAACCCCGTAGACTGATAAGTCCCGAGAGGTAAAAAGGGTACGAACAGGCCCCTAGGCACCTATCCGATCCATTGCTTTGGTTTCCAGGCATCTCTCCTCAGAGGATTGGATTTCAAATAACAGCAAATATGGCTGTTTCTTGGACTCACCCATCAAGAACAAATCTCATCTACACATGGGAAAACTTGCACGATGGGAGCTGTGTTGTCTGTTTCGTCAAAGCCTCTCTTTAGGAGAACCCTTCAGGGCCCCCTGCAAGTGGCCACCGCTTCATTCCCAAGGTCTCCATAGACACAAAATCATATTAGGACACATCCACGGGGAGAGTCCATTTCAACTCAGCATACAGCTCCTTCGGTTGCTCCCCCTAGATCCAGCAGATCTAACCTGTCTTGTTGCTTGCAGACAATTGGAATGCGAGAGGATGGGCTACCCCAGCCATCCATCCTTAGAACCGTCTGCTCGGAATCGTTGTCCTGGAGCCAACCAACAGGTCTCAATGTCCTGCAGAAGAATCTTTGCATTTGGGAGCTTCTCTCACAACTCCCATCGTGGGAAACCCGCATGGCCTCGGGTGATCCACGCCCCCCTTCAGGAAGGGGCCCATCAGGGACAGAATGTCCAACCCTGAGCGTGATCGTCTGATCCTCGCCCTGACTTCAGATGCACGAGATCTAGATTCCGGTCTCACCCAGAACTTATCCTCAACCTCAGAAAAAGCCTAGGCCTAGCTTGGGTTCTCAAGACTTCCGTCCTCACTGACACTGGCCCACAATTTGCCCCTCCAGTTTGGCAATCCAGAAACTACATGCAGCACTCTGCCTGCCCTCCAGAAGAAAAACATTGCCGTCTGGGGCTACCCAGAAACCCCCAAATGAGATTCAACCGCACGCACGCCATTCGGGCTGCTGTACCCCAAAATTAGATAGGCTGACCTGGGCACTAAAATGCCCTTTTCTGAGACCAGCCTGAGTCTGGACCTTCCTGGGCCCCACCCCAGACAGCTGGGGCCCGCACCACCCAGGACTGAGCTCATATGGGACCCGCCATGGCCTTAGGTCTCATCTCTTCTCAAACCTCGGGGGTTTTCAGGCTTCAGAAACCTAGACAGACCTATCTCCAATCACGGCCCGGGTTTGAAAAATGAGCAAGAAATCAGAAAATTCTTTTTCCCCATGGCAAGAAAACCTTGTGGTTGGCATGTTGTCCAAGGTTCAGTGTACTTGAAACCAGTGTGGCCCATGAGGCCCCCGCCCATGCTTGCCGGGCCACATTGGTCACACAAACACACATTGTGACCCTCAGGCCTGAGCCCAGTCCTTTCAGGTTAATGCCTCCCCTCAGTGGCTGGATGGAGGAGACAGGCATATTGGGCTTGCCATGCCCCCTAGGCCCCCAATTTTTTAAACAATAGTTCGGGTTTGTCCCTTCACTCTTCCCCAGGGCTCTGGATTTGGAAATTCCTCTTTTGGGGTGGACACCTGAGGTAACAAACCTGAAAAGGAGTCCTCCCATCCACACAGATTGACGAAAAAACAATTGGGATCGGGCCAAAAGTCCACAGAGAGCAAGATTCGTCCATGGCCCCATGAGGCCTCCCCCAACATTCCACGGCCATCGCTGATACAAAATCCAGAGACAAAAGCCTGAGCATGCGCCCTCAGACTCGCTCATTCTTCATATCCTGAAGAGTTCTTCAGATAAGAAACCTACACGACACTCGAAGGCACCCAAAATATATAGTCTAAAAACCTGGGCACTAATGCACTGTCTGACAACCTGAGCCCGGACCTCGTGACCAAAACCCACCCAGACAGCTGACCGCACACTGAGCACATCAGACCCGCCATGGCCTTAGGTCATCATCTCTTACCTACCTCAGTTTTCAGTCTTCAAAACCTAGACCTTATCTCCAAATCACTGCCCAGGGGTGACTATGATGCAGAAATCAGAACTCTTCCTTACCCAAGGCAAGAAACCTTGTGGTTGGCATGTTGTCCAACGTTCAGTGTAGGAGAAGAAAAGCCAGCCTTCACCCTGAGAAGCCCCGCCCCTTGAGTCTTGAGTGCGACGAGGGCATAAAACAACGCATTGTGACCCTCAGCGTGAGTCCTGTCCTCTAGTACGTCCTTCCTACTCAGTGGCTGGACCATTAGATGTCATAATGGGCTTGACATGTCCCTAGGGCCCCAATTTTTAAAACAGATTTCTGGTTGTCCCAGTCGCGCCTCCCCAGGGCTCTACTCTGGAATCCCCATTTGCTGGGGACTGAGGTTGAAGGTTGAAAAACCAAAACAAAACAAGATCATAACACACAGAACAACGGACTTCCTTCCATCCCACAGAATGACCTCAAAACTCTTTGGAAGGGGCCAAACCCCCAGAGAGTAAGACTCGTCCATTTCCCATGAAGTCAACCCGGAAATTTCAACTACCATGAGTGACACGATAACCAGAGATAAAAACTTGAGCAAGAGCCTCACACTCCAATGCGGCCCTTTTTCATATCCCGAAGATTTCCTCCTCATGGTCTGTAATCAGTCCTGCCATACCCTATGACCCGTAAACATAGCCGAGTTTTGTGTTTTCAAAACAACTGTCCAAAACAGCCCTGGCCTACAGACACACCCTACAGGCTCAGGCCCCTGGAGCCCAAACCTGACGACTGTGCTTGCCCTCTCCAAGGGAATTGTGTGTGCCCCATTCCATGGCCACAACCGTACTAAAGAGGATAAACCCCTCCAAAGTCCCTGAGGCCATCCCAATAACTGTACTCTTATCCCAGGACAACAGGGGGCAATCTGGGCCCATCTGAGCACCTACCGGGCACTCAGACCCGTAGGACTGATGTCCCCAGAGGGTAAAAAGGGAACGAACAGGCCCCTAGGCACACTATCCGATCCATTGCTGTTGGTTTCCAGGCATCTCTCCTCAGAGGAATGGTGTTTCAAATAACACCACAAGCATATGGCTTTTTCTTCTTGACTCAACCCTATCAGAAACAAATCTCATCTACACATGGGGAAACTTGCCACGATGGAGCTGTGTGAATGAAAGCCTCTCTTTAGGAGAACACCTTCAGGGCCCCAGTTCCACCACCCGCTTCATTCCCAAGGTCTCCATAGACACATATATATTAGGACACATCCACGGGAGAGTCCCCACTTTCAACTCAGCCTCCTCGGTTTGCTCCCCCAGATCCAGCAGATCTAACCTGTCTTGTGTTGCTTGCAGACAATTGGAATGCGAGATGGGCTACCCAGCCATCCATCCTTAGAACCCTGCTCGGAATCGTTGTCCTGGAGCCCAACCAACAGGTCTCAATTGTCCTGCAGAAGAATCTTTGCAGTTGGGAGCTTCTCACAACTCCCATCGTGGGAAAAACCCGCATGGCCCTCGTGATCCACGCCCCAACCTTCAAGAAGGGGCCATCAGGGACAGAATGTCCAACCTGAGCGAATCGTCTGATCCTCGCCCTGACTTCAGATGGCACGAGATCTAGATTCAGGTCTCATCTCACCCAGAAACCTAGGCCTAGCTTGGGTTCTCAGACTTCCGTCCTCAGACTACTGGCCCACAAGCCCTCCAGTTTGGCAATCCAGAAAACTACAGTGCAGCACTCTGGCCTGCCCTCCAGAAGAAAAACATTGCCATCTGGGGCTACCCAGAAACCCCAAATGAGATTCAACCTGCACACGCCCATTCGGCTGTACCCCAAATATATAGGCTGACCTGGGCACTAATGCCCTTTCTGAGACAGGCCTGAGTCTGGACCTCCTGGCACCACCCAGGACAGCTGGCCCAACACTGAGCTCATATGACCTGCCATGGCCTTAGGACTTCATCTCTTCTCAATCTGCGGGTTTCAGGCTTCAGAACCTAGACTAACTTATCTCCAAACGGCACGGCCCGGGTTTGAAAATGATTTGCAGAAATCAGAAAAACTTTCCCCCATGGCAAGAAACCTTGTGGTTGGCATGTTGTCCAAGGTTCAGTGTACTTTGAAACCAAGTGTGGCCCATGAGGCCCCGCCCATGCTTGCGGGCCAAATTGGTCAACAAAAACACACATTGTGACCACTCAGCCTGAGCCCAGTCCTCAGGTAAGGTCCTCTCAGTGGCTGGATGGAGAGAGGAGCATATTGGGGCTTGCCATGCCCCTAGGCACCCCAATTTTTTTTTTTAACCATAGTTCGGGTTGTACCTTCACTCTTCCCCTCAGGGCTCTGATTTGGAATTCCTCTTTTGGTCGGACACCTGAGGCTAACAAACCTGAAAGGAGTCCTCCCATCCCACAGATTGACGAAAAACAATTGGGATCGGGCCAAGTACACAGAGAGCAAGATTCGTCCATGGCCATGAGGCCTCCCCAACATGCCACGGCCATCGCTGATACAAAATCCAGAGACAAAAGCCTGAGCAGCGCCTCAGACTCGCTCATTCTTCATATCCTGAAGAGTTCTTCAGATAAGAACCTACACGTCACTCGAAGGCAACCCAAAATATATAGTCTAACCTGGGCACTAATGCACTGTCTGACAACCTGAAGCCCGGACGTCGTGACCAACACCCAGACAGCTGACCGCGCACACTGAGCACAATCAGACCCGCCAATGGCCTTAGGTCATCATCTCTTACCTACCTCAGTTTTCACGTCTTCAAAACCTAGACCCTTATCTCCATTCCCTTCCCAGGGGTGGACTATGATGCAGAAATCAGAACTCTTCCTTACCCCAGGCAAGAAAACCATGTGGTTGGCATGTTGTCCACGTTCAGTGTAGGAGAAAACCAGCATTCACCCTGACGCCCCGCCCATTCTTGAGTGCGACGAGGGCATAAACACGCATTGTGACCCCTCAGTGTGAGTCCTGTCCTCTAGTACTACCCTCTCAGTGGCTGGACCATTAGATGTCATAATGGGCTTGACATGTCCATAGGCCCCAATTTTTAACCAGATTTCTGGTTGTCCAGTCGCCCCTCCCAAGGCTCTACTCTGGAATCCCTCATTTGGTGGGACACCTGAGGTTGAAAAACAAAACAAAACAAATCAATAACAAACACAAACAACGGACTTCTTCCATCCCACAGAATGACCCCAAACTCTTTGGACGGGGCCAAACCCCCAGAGAGTAAGACTCGTCCATTTCCCATGAAGTCACCCGGAAATTTCACGACCATGAGTGACACAATATCTAGAGATAAAAACTTGAGCAAGAGCCTCACACTCGCCCATTTTTTCATATCCCGAAGTGTTCTCCTCATGGTCTGTAGATCAGTCCTGCCATACCTATGACCTGAAACATAAGCCGAGTTTGTGTTTTCAAACAACTGTCCCAACAGCCTCTGGCCTACACACCCTACAGGCTCAGGCCCCTGAGGCCAAACCTGAAGACTGTGCTTGCCCCTCTCCAAGGGAATTGTATGTGCCCATTCCAATGGCCACAACACTACTAAGAGGATAATCCTCCAAAGTCCCTGAGGCCATCCCAATATTTGTGGCTTCCCAGGACAAACAGGGGCAATCTGGGCCCATCTGAGCACCTACCGGCACTCAGACCCGTAAGACTGATGTCCCCAGAGGTAAAAAGAAACGAACAGGCCCCTAGGCACATATCCGATCCATTGCTTTGGTTTCCAGGGCATCATCTCTCCTCAGAGGAATGGATTTCAATAACAGCATATGGCTTTTTCTTGACTCACCCCATCAGAACAAATCTCATCTACACATGGGAAACTTGCACGATGGAGCTGTGTGAAAGCCTCTCTTTAGGAGAACCCTTCAGGGCCCCAGTGCCACCGCTTCATTCCAAGGTCTCCATAGACATATTATCATATTAGGACACATCCACGGGAGAGTCCATTTCAACGCAGCTCCTCGGTTGCTCCCCCAGATCCAGCAGATCTAACCTGTCTTGTTGCTTGGAGACAATTGGAATGCGAGATGGGCTACCCAGCCATCCATCCTTAGAACCCTGCTCGGAATCGTTGTCCTGGAGCCAAACCAACAGGTCTCAATTGTCCTGCAGAAGAATCTTTGCAGTTGGGAGCTTCTCACAACTCCCATCGTGGGAAAACCCCCATGGCCTCGTGATCCACCCCCCCCCCTTCAAGAAGGGGCCATCAGGGACAGAAATGTCCAGCCTGAGCGATCGTCCTGATCCTCGCCCTGACTTCAGATGCACGAGATCCTGATCTAGATGTCCGGTCTACCCAGAAACCTAGGCCTAGCTTGGGTTCTCAGACTTCCGTCCTCAGACTACTGGCCCACAAGCCCTCCAGTTTGGCAATCCAGAACTACAGTGCAGCACTCTGCCTGCCCCCCATAAAAAAAACATTGCCATCTGGGGCTACCCAAAAACCCCAAATGAGATTCAACCTGCACGCCATTCGGCTGTACCCCCAAATATATAGGCTGACCTGGGCACTAATGCCCTTTCTGAGACAGCCTGAGTCTGGACCTCCGGCACCACCCAGACAGCTGGCCGCACACTGAGCTCATATGGACGTGCCATGGCCTTAGGACTTCATCTCTTCTCAATCTCGGGTTTTCAGGCTCAGAACCTAGACATTATCTCCAATCACGGCCAGGGTTTGAAAATGATGCAGAAAATCAGAACGCTTTCCCCATGCAAAGAAACCTTGTGGTTTGCATGTTGTCCAAGGTTCAGTGTACTGGAAACCAGTTGTGGCCCATAAGGCCCCGCCCATGCTTGCGGGCCACATTGGTCACAAAACACACATTGTGACCCTCAGCCTGAGCCCAGTCCCTCAGGTGAGGCCTCTCAGTGGCTGGGATGGAGAGACAGCAATTGGGCTTGCCATGCCCCTAGGCCCCAATTTTTAACCATAGTTCGGGTTGTCCCTTCACTCTTCCCCAGGGCTCTGATTTGGAATTCCTCTTTTGGTCGGACACCTGAGGGTAACAAACCTAAAAGGAGTCCTCCCATCCCACAGATTTGACGAAAAACAATTGGGATCGGGCCAAGTCCACAAGAGAGCAAGATTCGTCCATGGCCCATGAGGCCTCCCCAACATTCCACGGCCATCGCTGATGATACAAAATCCAGAGACAAAAGCCTGAGCACGCGCCTCAGACTCGCTCATTCTTCATATCCTGAATAGTTCTTCAGATAAGAACCTACACGTCACTCGAAGGCACCCCAAAATATATAGTCTAACCTGGGCACTAATGCACTGTCTGACAACCTGAGCCCGGACTTCGTGACCCCACACCCAGACAGCTGACCGACACTGAGCACTGATCAGACCCGCCATGGCCTTAGGTCATCATCTCTTTCCTACCTCAGTTTTCAGTCTTCAAAACCTAGACCTAATCTCCAATCACTGTCCAGGGGTTGACTATGATGCAGAAATCAGAACTCTTCCTTACCCATGGCAAGAAACCATGTGGTTGGCATGTTGTCCAACGTTCAGTGTAGAGAAGAAACCAGCATTCACCCTGACGCCCCCGCCCATTCTTGAGTGCGACGAGGGCATAAACACGCATTGTTGACCCTCAGTGTGAGTCCGTCCCTCTAGTACGTCCTCTCAGTGGCTGAACCATTAGATGTCATAATGGGCTTGACATGTCCCTAGGCCCCCCATTTTTAAACCAGATTTCTGGTTGTCCAGTCGCCCCTCCCAGGGCTCTACTCTTGAATCCCTCATTTGCTGGGACACCTGAGGTTGAAAAACAAAACAAAACAAATCAATAACAAACAGAACAACGGACTTCTTCCATCCCACAGAATGACCCCAAACTCTTTGGACGGGGCCAAAAACCCCCAGAGAGTAAGACTCGTCCATTTTCCCATGAAGTCACCCGGAAATTTCACGACCATGAGTGACACGATATCCAGAGATAAAAACTTGAGCAAGAGCCTCACACTCGCCCCCCTTTTTCATATCCCAAAGAGTTCTCCTCATGGTCTGTAGATCAGTCCTGCCATACCTATGACCCGAAACATAAGCCGAGTTTGTGTTTTTCAAACAACTGTCCAAACAGCCCTGGCCTACACACCCTACAGGCTCAGGCCCACTGGAGCCAAACCTGACGACTGTGCTTGCCCTCTCCAAGGGAATTGTATGTGCCCATTCCAATGGCCACAACCCTACTAAGAGGATATTCCTCCAAAGTCCCTGAGGCCATCCCAATATTTGTGGCTTCCCAGGACAAAAACAGGGGCAATCTGGGCCCATCTGAGCACCTACCGGCACTCAGACCCCGTAGAGACTGATGTCCCCAGAGGTAAAAAGGAACGAACACACAGCCCCTAGGCACATATCCGATCCATTGCTTTGGTTTTCCAGGCATCTCTCCTCAGAGGAATGGATTTCAATAACAGCATATGGCTGTTTCTTGACTCACCCATCAGAACAAATCTCATCTACACATGGGAAACTTGCACGATGGAGCTGTGTGAAAGCCTCTCTTTAGGAGAACCCTTCAGGGCCCCAGTGCCACCGCTTCATTCCAAGGTCTCCATAGACATATTATCAATTAGGACACATCCACGGGAGAGTCCATTTCAACTCAGCCTCCTCGGTTGCTCCCCCAGATCCAGCAGATCTAACCTGTCTTCTTGTTGCTTGCAGACAATTTGGAATGCGAGATGGGCTACCCAGCCATCCATCCTTAGAACCCTGCTCGGAATCGTTGTCCTGGAGCCAACCAACAGGTCTCAATTGTCCTGCAGAAGAAATCTTTGCAGGTTGGGAGCTTCTCACAACTCCCATCGTGGGAAAACCCGCATGGCCTCGTGATCCACGCCCCCCTTCAAGAAGGGGCCATCAGGGACAGAATGTCCAGCATGAGCGATCGTCTTGATCCTCGCCCTGACTTCAGAGGCACGAGATCTAGATTCGGTCTCTCACCCAGAAACCTAGGCCTAGCTTGGGTTCTCAGACTTCCGTCCTCAGACTACTGGCCCACAAGCCCTCCAGTTTGGCAATCCAGAACTACAGTGCAGCACTTCTGCCTGCCCTCCAGAAAAGAAAAAACATTGCTGTCTGGGGCTACCCAGAAACCCCAAATGAGATTCAACCTGCACGCCATTCGGCTGTACCCCAAATATATAGGCTGACCTGGGCACTAATGCACTTTCTGAGACAGCCTGAGTCTGGACCTCCTGGCACCACCCAGACAGCTGGCCCGCACACTGAGCTCATATGACGTGCCATGGCCTTAGGACTTCATCTCTTCTCAATCTCGGGTTTCAGGCTTCAGAACCTAGACATTATCTCCAATCACGGCCCGGGTTTTTGAAAATGATGCAGAAATCAGAACGCTTTCCCCATGGCAAGAACCTTGTGGTTGGCATGTTGTCCAAGGTTCAGTGTACTGGAAACCAGTGTGGCCCAAGAGGCCCCGCCCATGCTTGCGGGCCACATTGGTCACAAAACACACATTGTGACCCTCAGCCTGAGCCCAGTCCTCAGGTGAGGCCCTCTCAGTGGCTGGATGGAGAGACAGCATATTGGGCTTGCCATGCCCCTAGGCCCCAATTTTTAACCATAGTTCGGGTTGTCCCTTCACTCTTCCCCAGGGCTCTGATTTGGAATTCCTCTTTTGGTCGGACACCTGAGGTAACAAACCTAAAAGGAGTCCTCCCATCCCATAGATTGACGAAAAACAATTGGGATCGGGCCAAGTCCACAGAGAGCAAGATTCGTCCATGGCCCATGAGGCCGTCGCCAACATTCCACGGCCATCGCTGATACAAAATCCAGAGACAAAAGCCTGAGCACGCGCCTCAGACTCGCTCATTCTTCATATCCTGAAGAGTTCTTCAGATAAGAACCTACACGTCACTCGAAGGCACCCAAAATATAGAGTCTAACCTGGGCACTAATGCACTGTCTAACAACCTGAGCCCGGACGTCGTGACCCACACCCAGTCAGCTGACCGCACACTGAGCACATCAGACCCGCCATGGCCTTAGGTCATCATCTCTTTCCTACCTCAGTTTTCAGTCTTCAAAACCTAGACCTTATCTCCATTCACTTCCCAGGGGTGACTATGATGCAGAAATCAGAACTCTTCCTTACCCAAGGCAAGAAACCATGTGGTTGGCATGTTGTCCAACGTTCAGTGTAGGAGAAACCAGCATTCACCCTGACGCCCCCGCCCATTCTTGAGTGCGACGAGGGCATAAAACACGCATTGTGACCCTCAGTGTGAGTCCTGTCCTCTAGTACGTCCTCTCAGTGGCTGGACCATTAGATGTCATAATGGGCTTGACATGTCCCTAGGCCCCAATTTTTAACCAGATTTCTGGTTGTCCAGTCGCCCCTCCCAGGGCTCTACTCTGGAATCCCTCATTTGCTGGGACACCAGAGGTTGAAAAACAAAACAAAACAAATCAATAACAACAGAACAACGGACTTCTTCCATCCCACAGAAATGACCCCAAACTCTTTGGACGGGGCCAAACCCCCAGAGAGTAAGACTCGTCCAGTTTTTCCCATGAAGTCACCCGGAAATTTCGACGACCATGAGTGACACGATAACCAGAGATAAAACCTTGAGCAAGAGCCTCACACTCGCCCTATTTTCATATCCCGAAGAGTTCTCCTCATGGTCTGTAGATCAGTCCTGCCATACGTATGACCCGAAACATAAGCCGAGTTTGTGTTTTCAAACAACTGTCCAAACAGCCCTGGCCTACACACCCTACAGGCTCAGGCCCCTGGAGCCAAACCTGACGACTGTGCTTGCCCTCTCCAAGGGAATTGTATGTGCCCATTCCAATGGCCACAACCCTACTAAGAGGATCAACCTCCAAAGTCCCTGAGGCCATCCCAATATTTGTGGCTTCCCAGGACAAACAGGGGCAATCTGGGCCCATCTGAGCACCTACCGGCACTCAGACCCGTAGACTGATGTCCCCAGAGGTAAAAAGGAACGAACAGGCCCCTAGGCACATATCCGATCCATTGCTTTGGTTTCCAGGCATCTCCTCCTCAGAGGAATGGATTTCAATAACAGCATATGGCTGTTTTCTTGACTCACCCATCAGAACAAATCTCATCTACACATGGGAAACTTGCACGATGGAGCTGTGTGAAAGCCTCTCTTTAGGAGAACCCTTCAGGGCCCCAGTGCCACCCGCTTCATTCCAAGGTCTCCATAGACATATTATCATATTAGGACACATCCACGGGAGAGTCCATTTCAACTCAGCCTCCTCGGTTGCTCCCCCAGATCCAGCAGATCTAACCTGTCTTGTTGCTTGCAGACAATTTGGAATGCGAGATGGGCTACCCAGCCATCCATCCTTAGAACCCTGCTCGGAATCGTTGTCCTGGAGCCAACCAACAGGTCTCAATTGTCCTGCAGAAGAATCTTTGCAGTTGGGAGCTTCTCACACACTCCCATCGTGGGAAAACCCGCCATGGCCTCGTGATCCACGCCCCCCTTCAAGAAGGGGCCATCAGGGACAGAATGTCCAGCCTGAGCGATCGTCTGATCCTCGCCCTGACTTCAGAGGCACGAGATCTAGATTCCGGTCTCACCCAGAAACCTAGGCCTAGCTTGGGTTCTCAGACTTCCGTCCTCAGACTACTGGCCCACAAGCCCTCCAGTTTGGCAATCCAGAACTACAGTGCAGCACTCTGCCTGCCCTCCAGAAGAAAAACATTGCTGTCTGGGGCTACCCAGAAACCCCAAATGAGATTCAACCTGCACGCCATTCGGCTGTACCCCCAAATATATAGGCTGACCTGGGCACTAATGCACTTTCTGAGACAGCCTGAGTCTGGACCTCCTGGCACCACCCAGACAGCTGGCCGCACACTGAGCTCATATGACGTGCCATGGCCTTAGGACTTCATCTCTTCTCAATCTCGGGTTTCAGGCTTCAGAACCTAGACATTATCTCCAATCACGGCCCGGGTTTGAAAATGATGCAGAAATCAGAACGCTTTCCCCATGGCAAGAAACCTTGCGGTTGGCATGTTGTCCAAGGTTCAGTGTACTGGAAACCAGTGTGGCCCAAGAGGCCCCGCCCATGCTTGCGGGCCACATTGGTCACAAACACACATTGTGACCCTCAGCCTGAGCCCAGTCCTCAGGTGAGGCCTCTCAGTGGCTGGATGGAGAGACAGCATATTGGGCTTGCCATGCCCCTAGGCCCAATTTTTAACCATAGTTCGGGTTGTCCCTTCACTCTTCCCCAGGGCTCTGATTTGGAATTCCTCTTTTGGTCGGACACCTGAGGTAACAAACCTAAAAGGAGTCCTCCCATCCCATAGATTGACGAAAAACAATTGGGATCGGGCCAAGTCCACAGAGAGCAAGATTCGTCCATGGCCCATGAGGCCTCGCCAACATTCCACGGCCATCGCTGATACAAAATCCAGAGACAAAAGCCTGAGCACGCGCCTCAGACTCGCTCATTCTTCATATCCTGAAGAGTTCTTCAGATAAGAACCTACACGTCACTCGAAGGCACCCAAAATATAGAGTCTAACCTGGGCACTAATGCACTGTCTAACAACCTGAGCCCGGACGTCGTGACCCACACCCAGTCAGCTGACCGCACACTGAGCACATCAGACCCGCCATGGCCTTAGGTCATCATCTCTTTCCTACCTCAGTTTTCAGTCTTCAAAACCTAGACCTTATCTCCATTCACTTCCCAGGGGTGACTATGATGCAGAAATCAGAACTCTTCCTTACCCAAGGCAAGAAACCATGTGGTTGGCATGTTGTCCAACGTTCAGTGTAGGAGAAACCAGCATTCACCCTGACGCCCCGCCCATTCTTGAGTGCGACGAGGGCATAAACACGCATTGTGACCCTCAGTGTGAGTCCTGTCCTCTAGTACGTCCTCTCAGTGGCTGGACCATTAGATGTCATAATGGGCTTGACATGTCCCTAGGCCCCAATTTTTAACCAGATTTCGGGTTGTCCAGTCGCCCCTCCCAGGGCTCTACTCTGGAATCCCTCATTTGCTGGGACACCAGAGGTTGAAAAACAAAACAAAACAAATCAATAACAACAGAACAACGGACTTCTTCCATCCCACAGAATGACCCCAAACTCTTTGGACGGGGCCAAACCCCCAGAGAGTAAGACTCGTCCATTTCCCATGAAGTCACCCGGAAATTTCACGACCATGAGTGACACGATAACCAGAGATAAAACCTTGAGCAAGAGCCTCACACTCGCCCTATTTTCATATCCCGAAGAGTTCTCCTCATGGTCTGTAGATCAGTCCTGCCATACGTATGACCCGAAACATAAGCCGAGTTTGTGTTTTCAAACAACTGTCCAAACAGCCCTGGCCTACACACCCTACAGGCTCAGGCCCCTGGAGCCAAACCTGACGACTGTGCTTGCCCTCTCCAAGGGAATTGTATGTGCCCATTCCAATGGCCACAACCCTACTAAGAGGATCAACCTCCAAAGTCCCTGAGGCCATCCCAATATTTGTGGCTTCCCAGGACAAACAGGGGCAATCTGGGCCCATCTGAGCACCTACCGGCACTCAGACCCGTAGACTGATGTCCCCAGAGGTAAAAAGGAACGAACAGGCCCCTAGGCACATATCCGATCCATTGCTTTGGTTTCCAGGCATCTCTCCTCAGAGGAATGGATTTCAATAACAGCATATGGCTGTTTCTTGACTCACCCATCAGAACAAATCTCATCTACACATGGGAAACTTGCACGATGGAGCTGTGTGAAAGCCTCTCTTTAGGAGAACCCTTCAGGGCCCCAGTGCCACCGCTTCATTCCAAGGTCTCCATAGACATATTATCATATTAGGACACATCCACGGGGAGAGTCCATTTCAACTCAGCCTCCTCGGTTGCTCCCCCAGATCCAGCAGATCTAACCTGTCTTGTTGCTTGCAGACAATTTGGAATGCGAGATGGGCTACCCAGCCATCCATCCTTAGAACCCTGCTCGGAATCGTTGTCCTGGAGCCAACCAACAGGTCTCAATTGTCCTGCAGAAGAATCTTTGCAGTTGGGAGCTTCTCACAACTCCCATCGTGGGAAAACCCGCATGGCCTCGTGATCCACGCCCCCCTTCAAGAAGGGGCCATCAGGGACAGAATGTCCAGCCTGAGCGATCGTCTGATCCTCGCCCTGACTTCAGAGGCACGAGATCTAGATTCCGGTCTCACCCAGAAACCTAGGCCTAGCTTGGGTTCTCAGACTTCCGTCCTCAGACTACTGGCCCACAAGCCCTCCAGTTTGGCAATCCAGAACTACAGTGCAGCACTCTGCCTGCCCTCCAGAAGAAAAACATTGCTGTCTGGGGCTACCCAGAAACCCCAAATGAGATTCAACCTGCACGCCATTCGGCTGTACCCCAAATATATAGGCTGACCTGGGCACTAATGCACTTTCTGAGACAGCCTGAGTCTGGACCTCCTGGCACCACCCAGACAGCTGGCCGCACACTGAGCTCATATGACGTGCCATGGCCTTAGGACTTCATCTCTTCTCAATCTCGGGTTTCAGGCTTCAGAACCTAGACATTATCTCCAATCACGGCCCGGGTTTGAAAATGATGCAGAAATCAGAACGCTTTCCCCATGGCAAGAAACCTTGTGGTTGGCATGTTGTCCAAGGTTCAGTGTACTGGAAACCAGTGTGGCCCAAGAGGCCCCGCCCATGCTTGCGGGCCACATTGGTCACAAACACACATTGTGACCCTCAGCCTGAGCCCAGTCCTCAGGTGAGGCCTCTCAGTGGCTGGATGGAGAGACAGCATATTGGGCTTGCCATGCCCCTAGGCCCAATTTTTAACCATAGTTCGGGTTGTCCCTTCACTCTTCCCCAGGGCTCTGATTTGGAATTCCTCTTTTGGTCGGACACCTGAGGTAACAAACCTAAAAGGAGTCCTCCCATCCCATAGATTGACGAAAAACAATTGGGATCGGGCCAAGTCCACAGAGAGCAAGATTCGTCCATGGCCCATGAGGCCTCGCCAACATTCCACGGCCATCGCTGATACAAAATCCAGAGACAAAAGCCTGAGCACGCGCCTCAGACTCGCTCATTCTTCATATCCTGAAGAGTTCTTCAGATAAGAACCTACACGTCACTCGAAGGCACCCAAAATATAGAGTCTAACCTGGGCACTAATGCACTGTCTAACAACCTGAGCCCGGACGTCGTGACCCACACCCAGTCAGCTGACCGCACACTGAGCACATCAGACCCGCCATGGCCTTAGGTCATCATCTCTTTCCTACCTCAGTTTTCAGTCTTCAAAACCTAGACCTTATCTCCATTCACTTCCCAGGGGTGACTATGATGCAGAAATCAGAACTCTTCCTTACCCAAGGCAAGAAACCATGTGGTTGGCATGTTGTCCAACGTTCAGTGTAGGAGAAACCAGCATTCACCCTGACGCCCCGCCCATTCTTGAGTGCGACGAGGGCATAAACACGCATTGTGACCCTCAGTGTGAGTCCTGTCCTCTAGTACGTCCTCTCAGTGGCTGGACCATTAGATGTCATAATGGGCTTGACATGTCCCTAGGCCCCAATTTTTTAACCAGATTTCGGGTTGTCCAGTCGCCCCTCCCAGGGCTCTACTCTGGAATCCCTCATTTGCTGGGACACCAGAGGTTGAAAAACAAAACAAAACAAATCAATAACAACAGAACAACGGACTTCTTCCATCCCACAGAATGACCCCAAACTCTTTGGACGGGGCCAAACCCCCAGAGAGTAAGACTCGTCCATTTCCCATGAAGTCACCCGGAAATTTCACGACCATGAGTGACACGATAACCAGAGATAAAACCTTGAGCAAGAGCCTCACACTCGCCCTATTTTCATATCCCGAAGAGTTCTCCTCATGGTCTGTAGATCAGTCCTGCCATACGTATGACCCGAAACATAAGCCGAGTTTGTGTTTTTTCAAACAACTGTCCAAACAGCCCTGGCCTACACACCCTACAGGCTCAGGCCCCTGGAGCCAAACCTGACGACTGTGCTTGCCCTCTCCAAGGGAATTGTATGTGCCCATTCCAATGGCCACAACCCTACTAAGAGGATCAACCTCCAAAGTCCCTGAGGCCATCCCAATATTTGTGGCTTCCCAGGACAAACAGGGGCAATCTGGGCCCATCTGAGCACCTACCGGCACTCAGACCCGTAGACTGATGTCCCCAGAGGTAAAAAGGAACGAACAGGCCCCTAGGCACATATCCGATCCATTGCTTTGGTTTCCAGGCATCTCTCCTCAGAGGAATGGATTTCAATAACAGCATATGGCTGTTTCTTGACTCACCCATCAGAACAAATCTCATCTACACATGGGAAACTTGCACGATGGAGCTGTGTGAAAGCCTCTCTTTAGGAGAACCCTTCAGGGCCCCAGTGCCACCGCTTCATTCCAAGGTCTCCATAGACATATTATCATATTAGGACACATCCACGGGAGAGTCCATTTCAACTCAGCCTCCTCGGTTGCTCCCCCAGATCCAGCAGATCTAACCTGTCTTGTTGCTTGCAGACAATTTGGAATGCGAGATGGGCTACCCAGCCATCCATCCTTAGAACCCTGCTCGGAATCGTTGTCCTGGAGCCAACCAACAGGTCTCAATTGTCCTGCAGAAGAATCTTTGCAGTTGGGAGCTTCTCACAACTCCCATCGTGGGAAAACCCGCATGGCCTCGTGATCCACGCCCCCCTTCAAGAAGGGGCCATCAGGGACAGAATGTCCAGCCTGAGCGATCGTCTGATCCTCGCCCTGACTTCAGAGGCACGAGATCTAGATTCCGGTCTCACCCCAGAAACCTAGGCCTAGCTTGGGTTCTCAGACTTCCGTCCTCAGACTACTGGCCCACAAGCCCTCCAGTTTGGCAATCCAGAACTACAGTGCAGCACTCTGCCTGCCCTCCAGAAGAAAAACATTGCTGTCTGGGGCTACCCAGAAACCCCAAATGAGATTCAACCTGCACGCCATTCGGCTGTACCCCAAATATATAGGCTGACCTGGGCACTAATGCACTTTCTGAGACAGCCTGAGTCTGGACCTCCTGGCACCACCCCAGACAGCTGGCCGCACACTGAGCTCATATGACGTGCCATGGCCTTAGGACTTCATCTCTTCTCAATCTCGGGTTTCAGGCTTCAGAACCTAGACATTATCTCCAATCACGGCCCGGGTTTGAAAATGATGCAGAAATCAGAACGCTTTCCCCATGGCAAGAAACCTTGTGGTTGGCATGTTGTCCAAGGTTCAGTGTACTGGAAACCAGTGTGGCCCAAGAGGCCCCGCCCATGCTTGCGGGCCACATTGGTCACAAACACACATTGTGACCCTCAGCCTGAGCCCAGTCCTCAGGTGAGGCCTCTCAGTGGCTGGATGGAGAGACAGCATATTGGGCTTGCCATGCCCCTAGGCCCAATTTTTAACCATAGTTCGGGTTGTCCCTTCACTCTTCCCCAGGGCTCTGATTTGGAATTCCTCTTTTGGTCGGACACCTGAGGTAACAAACCTAAAAGGAGTCCTCCCATCCCATAGATTGACGAAAAACAATTGGGATCGGGCCAAGTCCACAGAGAGCAAGATTCGTCCATGGCCCATGAGGCCTCGCCAACATTCCACGGCCATCGCTGATACAAAATCCAGAGACAAAAGCCTGAGCACGCGCCTCAGACTCGCTCATTCTTCATATCCTGAAGAGTTCTTCAGATAAGAACCTACACGTCACTCGAAGGCACCCAAAAAATATAGAGTCTCTAACCTGGGCACTAATGCACTGTCTAACAACCTGAGCCCGGACGTCGTGACCCACACCCAGTCAGCTGACCGCACACTGAGCACATCAGACCCGCCATGGCCTTAGGTCATCATCTCTTTCCTACCTCAGTTTTCAGTCTTCAAAACCTAGACCTTATCTCCATTCACTTCCCAGGGGTGACTATGATGCAGAAATCAGAACTCTTCCTTACCCAAGGCAAGAAACCATGTGGTTGGCATGTTGTCCAACGTTCAGTCAGTGTAGGAGAAACCAGCATTCACCCTGACGCCCCGCCCATTCTTGAGTGCGACGAGGGCATAAACACGCATTGTGACCCTCAGTGTGAGTCCTGTCCTCTAGTACGTCCTCTCAGTGGCTGGACCATTAGATGTCATAATGGGCTTGACATGTCCCTAGGCCCCAATTTTTAACCAGATTTCGGGTTGTCCAGTCGCCCCTCCCAGGGCTCTACTCTGGAATCCCTCATTTGCTGGGACACCAGAGGTTGAAAAAACAAAACAAAACAAATCAATAACAACAGAACAACGGACTTCTTCCATCCCACAGAATGACCCCAAACTCTTTGGACGGGGCCAAACCCCCAGAGAGTAAGACTCGTCCATTTCCCATGAAGTCACCCGGAAATTTCACGACCATGAGTGACACGATAACCAGAGATAAAACCTTGAGCAAGAGCCTCACACTCGCCCTATTTTCATATCCCGAAGAGTTCTCCTCATGGTCTGTAGATCAGTCCTGCCATACGTATGACCCGAAACATAAGCCGAGTTTGTGTTTTCAAACAACTGTCCAAACAGCCCTGGCCTACACACCCTACAGGCTCAGGCCCCTGGAGCCAAACCTGACGACTGTGCTTGCCCTCTCCAAGGGAATTGTATGTGCCCATTCCAATGGCCACAACCCTACTAAGAGGATCAACCTCCAAAGTCCCTGAGGCCATCCCAATATTTGTGGCTTCCCAGGACAAACAGGGGCAATCTGGGCCCATCTGAGCACCTACCGGCACTCAGACCCGTAGACTGATGTCCCCAGAGGTAAAAAGGAACGAACAGGCCCCTAGGCACATATCCGATCCATTGCTTTGGTTTCCAGGCATCTCTCCTCAGAGGAATGGATTTCAATAACAGCATATGGCTGTTTCTTGACTCACCCATCAGAACAAATCTCATCTACACATGGGAAACTTGCACGATGGAGCTGTGTGAAAGCCTCTCTTTAGGAGAACCCTTCAGGGCCCCAGTGCCACCGCTTCATTCCAAGGTCTCCATAGACATATTATCATATTAGGACACATCCACGGGAGAGTCCATTTCAACTCAGCCTCCTCGGTTGCTCCCCCAGATCCAGCAGATCTAACCTGTCTTGTTGCTTGCAGACAATTTGGAATGCGAGATGGGCTACCCAGCCATCCATCCTTAGAACCCTGCTCGGAATCGTTGTCCTGGAGCCAACCAACAGGTCTCAATTGTCCTGCAGAAGAATCTTTGCAGTTGGGAGCTTCTCACAACTCCCATCGTGGGAAAACCCGCATGGCCTCGTGATCCACGCCCCCCTTCAAGAAGGGGCCATCAGGGACAGAATGTCCAGCCTGAGCGATCGTCTGATCCTCGCCCTGACTTCAGAGGCACGAGATCTAGATTCCGGTCTCACCCAGAAACCTAGGCCTAGCTTGGGTTCTCAGACTTCCGTCCTCAGACTACTGGCCCACAAGCCCTCCAGTTTGGCAATCCAGAACTACAGTGCAGCACTCTGCCTGCCCTCCAGAAGAAAAACATTGCTGTCTGGGGCTACCCAGAAACCCCAAATGAGATTCAACCTGCACGCCATTCGGCTGTACCCCAAATATATAGGCTGACCTGGGCACTAATGCACTTTCTGAGACAGCCTGAGTCTGGACCTCCTGGCACCACCCAGACAGCTGGCCGCACACTGAGCTCATATGACGTGCCATGGCCTTAGGACTTCATCTCTTCTCAATCTCGGGTTTCAGGCTTCAGAACCTAGACATTATCTCCAATCACGGCCCGGGTTTGAAAATGATGCAGAAATCAGAACGCTTTCCCCATGGCAAGAAACCTTGTGGTTGGCATGTTGTCCAAGGTTCAGTGTACTGGAAACCAGTGTGGCCCAAGAGGCCCCGCCCATGCTTGCGGGCCACATTGGTCACAAACACACATTGTGACCCTCAGCCTGAGCCCAGTCCTCAGGTAAGGCCTCTCAGTGGCTGGCTGGATGGGGAGACAGCATATTGGGCTTGCCATGCCCCTAGGCCCAATTTTTAACCATAGTTCGGGTTGTCCCTTCACTCTTCCCCAGGGCTCTGATTTGGAATTCCTCTTTTGGTCGGACACCTGAGGTAACAAACCTAAAAGGAGTCCTCCCATCCCATAGATTGACGAAAAACAATTGGGATCGGGCCAAGTCCACAGAGAGCAAGATTCGTCCATGGCCCATGAGGCCTCGCCAACATTCCACGGCCATCGCTGATACAAAATCCAGAGACAAAAGCCTGAGCACGCGCCTCAGACTCGCTCATTCTTCATATCCTGAAGAGTTCTTCAGATAAGAACCTACACGTCACTCGAAGGCACCCAAAATATAGAGTCTAACCTGGGCACTAATGCACTGTCTAACAACCTGAGCCCGGACGTCGTGACCCACACCCAGTCAGCTGACCGCACACTGAGCACATCAGACCCGCCATGGCCTTAGGTCATCATCTCTTTCCTACCTCAGTTTTTCAGTCTTCAAAACCTAGACCTTATCTCCATTCACTTCCCAGGGGTGACTATGATGCAGAAATCAGAACTCTTCCTTACCCAAGGCAAGAAACCATGTGGTTGGCATGTTGTCCAACGTTCAGTGTAGGAGAAACCAGCATTCACCCTGACGCCCCGCCCATTCTTGAGTGCGACGAGGGCATAAACACGCATTGTGACCCTCAGTGTGAGTCCTGTCCTCTAGTACGTCCTCTCAGTGGCTGGACCATTAGATGTCATAATGGGCTTGACATGTCCCTAGGCCCCAATTTTTAACCAGATTTCGGGTTGTCCAGTCGCCCCTCCCAGGGCTCTACTCTGGAATCCCTCATTTGCTGGGACACCAGAGGTTGAAAAACAAAACAAAACAAATCAATAACAACAGAACAACGGACTTCTTCCATCCCACAGAATGACCCCAAACTCTTTGGACGGGGCCAAACCCCCAGAGAGTAAGACTCGTCCATTTCCCATGAAGTCACCCGGAAATTTCACGACCATGAGTGACACGATAACCAGAGATAAAACCTTGAGCAAGAGCCTCACACTCGCCCTATTTTCATATCCCGAAGAGTTCTCCTCATGGTCTGTAGATCAGTCCTGCCATACGTATGACCCGAAACATAAGCCGAGTTTGTGTTTTCAAACAACTGTCCAAACAGCCCTGGCCTACACACCCTACAGGCTCAGGCCCCTGGAGCCAAACCTGACGACTGTGCTTGCCCTCTCCAAGGGAATTGTATGTGCCCATTCCAATGGCCACAACCCTACTAAGAGGATCAACCTCCAAAGTCCCTGAGGCCATCCCAATATTTGTGGCTTCCCAGGACAAACAGGGGCAATCTGGGCCCATCTGAGCACCTACCGGCACTCAGACCCGTAGACTGATGTCCCCAGAGGTAAAAAGGAACGAACAGGCCCCTAGGCACATATCCGATCCATTGCTTTGGTTTCCAGGCATCTCTCCTCAGAGGAATGGATTTCAATAACAGCATATGGCTGTTTCTTGACTCACCCATCAGAACAAATCTCATCTACACATGGGAAACTTGCACGATGGAGCTGTGTGAAAGCCTCTCTTTAGGAGAACCCTTCAGGGCCCCAGTGCCACCGCTTCATTCCAAGGTCTCCATAGACATATTATCATATTAGGACACATCCACGGGAGAGTCCATTTCAACTCAGCCTCCTCGGTTGCTCCCCCAGATCCAGCAGATCTAACCTGTCTTGTTGCTTGCAGACAATTTGGAATGCGAGATGGGCTACCCAGCCATCCATCCTTAGAACCCTGCTCGGAATCGTTGTCCTGGAGCCAACCAACAGGTCTCAATTGTCCTGCAGAAGAATCTTTGCAGTTGGGAGCTTCTCACAACTCCCATCGTGGGAAAACCCGCATGGCCTCGTGATCCACGCCCCCCTTCAAGAAGGGGCCATCAGGGACAGAATGTCCAGCCTGAGCGATCGTCTGATCCTCGCCCTGACTTCAGAGGCACGAGATCTAGATTCCGGTCTCACCCAGAAACCTAGGCCTAGCTTGGGTTCTCAGACTTCCGTCCTCAGACTACTGGCCCACAAGCCCTCCAGTTTGGCAATCCAGAACTACAGTGCAGCACTCTGCCTGCCCTCCAGAAGAAAAACATTGCTGTCTGGGGCTACCCAGAAACCCCAAATGAGATTCAACCTGCACGCCATTCGGCTGTACCCCAAATATATAGGCTGACCTGGGCACTAATGCACTTTCTGAGACAGCCTGAGTCTGGACCTCCTGGCACCACCCAGACAGCTGGCCGCACACTGAGCTCATATGACGTGCCATGGCCTTAGGACTTCATCTCTTCTCAATCTCGGGTTTCAGGCTTCAGAACCTAGACATTATCTCCAATCACGGCCCGGGTTTGAAAATGATGCAGAAATCAGAACGCTTTCCCCATGGCAAGAAACCTTGTGGTTGGCATGTTGTCCAAGGTTCAGTGTACTGGAAACCAGTGTGGCCCAAGAGGCCCCGCCCATGCTTGCGGGCCACATTGGTCACAAACACACATTGTGACCCTCAGCCTGAGCCCAGTCCTCAGGTGAGGCCTCTCAGTGGCTGGATGGAGAGACAGCATATTGGGCTTGCCATGCCCCTAGGCCCAATTTTTAACCATAGTTCGGGTTGTCCCTTCACTCTTCCCCAGGGCTCTGATTTGGAATTCCTCTTTTGGTCGGACACCTGAGGTAACAAACCTAAAAGGAGTCCTCCCATCCCATAGATTGACGAAAAACAATTGGGATCGGGCCAAGTCCACAGAGAGCAAGATTCGTCCATGGCCCATGAGGCCTCGCCAACATTCCACGGCCATCGCTGATACAAAAATCCAGAGACAAAAGCCTGAGCACGCGCCTCAGACTCGCTCATTCTTCATATCCTGAAGAGTTCTTCAGATAAGAACCTACACGTCACTCGAAGGCACCCAAAATATAGAGTCTAACCTGGGCACTAATGCACTGTCTAACAACCTGAGCCCGGACGTCGTGACCCACACCCAGTCAGCTGACCGCACACTGAGCACATCAGACCCGCCATGGCCTTAGGTCATCATCTCTTTCCTACCTCAGTTTTCAGTCTTCAAAACCTAGACCTTATCTCCATTCACTTCCCAGGGGTGACTATGATGCAGAAATCAGAACTCTTCCTTACCCAAGGCAAGAAACCATGTGGTTGGCATGTTGTCCAACGTTCAGTGTAGGAGAAACCAGCATTCACCCTGACGCCCCGCCCATTCTTGAGTGCGACGAGGGCATAAACACGCATTGTGACCCTCAGTGTGAGTCCTGTCCTCTAGTACGTCCTCTCAGTGGCTGGACCATTAGATGTCATAATGGGCTTGACATGTCCCTAGGCCCCAATTTTTAACCAGATTTCGGGTTGTCCAGTCGCCCCTCCCAGGGCTCTACTCTGGAATCCCTCATTTGCTGGGACACCAGAGGTTGAAAAACAAAACAAAACAAATCAATAACAACAGAACAACGGACTTCTTCCATCCCACAGAATGACCCCAAACTCTTTGGACGGGGCCAAACCCCCAGAGAGTAAGACTCGTCCATTTCCCATGAAGTCACCCGGAAATTTCACGACCATGAGTGACACGATAACCAGAGATAAAACCTTGAGCAAGAGCCTCACACTCGCCCTATTTTCATATCCCGAAGAGTTCTCCTCATGGTCTGTAGATCAGTCCTGCCATACGTATGACCCGAAACATAAGCCGAGTTTGTGTTTTCAAACAACTGTCCAAACAGCCCTGGCCTACACACCCTACAGGCTCAGGCCCCTGGAGCCAAACCTGACGACTGTGCTTGCCCTCTCCAAGGGAATTGTATGTGCCCATTCCAATGGCCACAACCCTACTAAGAGGATCAACCTCCAAAGTCCCTGAGGCCATCCCAATATTTGTGGCTTCCCAGGACAAACAGGGGCAATCTGGGCCCATCTGAGCACCTACCGGCACTCAGACCCGTAGACTGATGTCCCCAGAGGTAAAAAGGAACGAACAGGCCCCTAGGCACATATCCGATCCATTGCTTTGGTTTCCAGGCATCTCTCCTCAGAGGAATGGATTTCAATAACAGCATATGGCTGTTTCTTGACTCACCCATCAGAACAAATCTCATCTACACATGGGAAACTTGCACGATGGAGCTGTGTGAAAGCCTCTCTTTAGGAGAACCCTTCAGGGCCCCAGTGCCACCGCTTCATTCCAAGGTCTCCATAGACATATTATCATATTAGGACACATCCACGGGAGAGTCCATTTCAACTCAGCCTCCTCGGTTGCTCCCCCAGATCCAGCAGATCTAACCTGTCTTGTTGCTTGCAGACAATTTGGAATGCGAGATGGGCTACCCAGCCATCCATCCTTAGAACCCTGCTCGGAATCGTTGTCCTGGAGCCAACCAACAGGTCTCAATTGTCCTGCAGAAGAATCTTTGCAGTTGGGAGCTTCTCACAACTCCCATCGTGGGAAAACCCGCATGGCCTCGTGATCCACGCCCCCCTTCAAGAAGGGGCCATCAGGGACAGAATGTCCAGCCTGAGCGATCGTCTGATCCTCGCCCTGACTTCAGAGGCACGAGATCTAGATTCCGGTCTCACCCAGAAACCTAGGCCTAGCTTGGGTTCTCAGACTTCCGTCCTCAGACTACTGGCCCACAAGCCCTCCAGTTTGGCAATCCAGAACTACAGTGCAGCACTCTGCCTGCCCTCCAGAAGAAAAACATTGCTGTCTGGGGCTACCCAGAAACCCCAAATGAGATTCAACCTGCACGCCATTCGGCTGTACCCCAAATATATAGGCTGACCTGGGCACTAATGCACTTTCTGAGACAGCCTGAGTCTGGACCTCCTGGCACCACCCAGACAGCTGGCCGCACACTGAGCTCATATGACGTGCCATGGCCTTAGGACTTCATCTCTTCTCAATCTCGGGTTTCAGGCTTCAGAACCTAGACATTATCTCCAATCACGGCCCGGGTTTGAAAATGATGCAGAAATCAGAACGCTTTCCCCATGGCAAGAAACCTTGTGGTTGGCATGTTGTCCAAGGTTCAGTGTACTGGAAACCAGTGTGGCCCAAGAGGCCCCGCCCATGCTTGCGGGCCACATTGGTCACAAACACACATTGTGACCCTCAGCCTGAGCCCAGTCCTCAGGTGAGGCCTCTCAGTGGCTGGATGGAGAGACAGCATATTGGGCTTGCCATGCCCCTAGGCCCAATTTTTAACCATAGTTCGGGTTGTCCCTTCACTCTTCCCCAGGGCTCTGATTTGGAATTCCTCTTTTGGTCGGACACCTGAGGTAACAAACCTAAAAGGAGTCCTCCCATCCCATAGATTGACGAAAAAACAATTGGGATCGGGCCAAGTCCACAGAGAGCAAGATTCGTCCATGGCCCATGAGGCCTCGCCAACATTCCACGGCCATCGCTGATACAAAATCCAGAGACAAAAGCCTGAGCACGCGCCTCAGACTCGCTCATTCTTCATATCCTGAAGAGTTCTTCAGATAAGAACCTACACGTCACTCGAAGGCACCCAAAATATAGAGTCTAACCTGGGCACTAATGCACTGTCTAACAACCTGAGCCCGGACGTCGTGACCCACACCCAGTCAGCTGACCGCACACTGAGCACATCAGACCCGCCATGGCCTTAGGTCATCATCTCTTTCCTACCTCAGTTTTCAGTCTTCAAAACCTAGACCTTATCTCCATTCACTTCCCAGGGGTGACTATGATGCAGAAATCAGAACTCTTCCTTACCCAAGGCAAGAAACCATGTGGTTGGCATGTTGTCCAACGTTCAGTGTAGGAGAAACCAGCATTCACCCTGACGCCCCGCCCATTCTTGAGTGCGACGAGGGCATAAACACGCATTGTGACCCTCAGTGTGAGTCCTGTCCTCTAGTACGTCCTCTCAGTGGCTGGACCATTAGATGTCATAATGGGCTTGACATGTCCCTAGGCCCCAATTTTTAACCAGATTTCGGGTTGTCCAGTCGCCCCTCCCAGGGCTCTACTCTGGAATCCCTCATTTGCTGGGACACCAGAGGTTGAAAAACAAAACAAAAAACAAATCAATAACAACAGAACAACGGACTTCTTCCATCCCACAGAATGACCCCAAACTCTTTGGACGGGGCCAAACCCCCAGAGAGTAAGACTCGTCCATTTCCCATGAAGTCACCCGGAAATTTCACGACCATGAGTGACACGATAACCAGAGATAAAACCTTGAGCAAGAGCCTCACACTCGCCCTATTTTCATATCCCGAAGAGTTCTCCTCATGGTCTGTAGATCAGTCCTGCCATACGTATGACCCGAAACATAAGCCGAGTTTGTGTTTTCAAACAACTGTCCAAACAGCCCTGGCCTACCCACCCTACAGGCTCAGGCCCCTGGAGCCAAACCTGACGACTGTGCTTGCCCTCTCCAAGGGAATTGTATGTGCCCATTCCAATGGCCACAACCCTACTAAGAGGATCAACCTCCAAAGTCCCTGAGGCCATCCCAATATTTGTGGCTTCCCAGGACAAACAGGGGCAATCTGGGCCCATCTGAGCACCTACCGGCACTCAGACCCGTAGACTGATGTCCCCAGAGGTAAAAAGGAACGAACAGGCCCCTAGGCACATATCCGATCCATTGCTTTGGTTTCCAGGCATCTCTCCTCAGAGGAATGGATTTCAATAACAGCATATGGCTGTTTCTTGACTCACCCATCAGAACAAATCTCATCTACACATGGGAAACTTGCACGATGGAGCTGTGTGAAAGCCTCTCTTTAGGAGAACCCTTCAGGGCCCCAGTGCCACCGCTTCATTCCAAGGTCTCCATAGACATATTATCATATTAGGACACATCCACGGGAGAGTCCATTTCAACTCAGCCTCCTCGGTTGCTCCCCCAGATCCAGCAGATCTAACCTGTCTTGTTGCTTGCAGACAATTTGGAATGCGAGATGGGCTACCCAGCCATCCATCCTTAGAACCCTGCTCGGAATCGTTGTCCTGGAGCCAACCAACAGGTCTCAATTGTCCTGCAGAAGAATCTTTTTGCAGTTGGGAGCTTCTCACAACTCCCATCGTGGGAAAACCCGCATGGCCTCGTGATCCACGCCCCCCCCCCTCAAGAAGGGGCCATCAGGGACAGAATGTCCAGCCTGAGCGATCGTCTGATCCTCGCCCTGACTTCAGAGGCACGAGATCTAGATTCCGGTCTCACCCAGAAACCTAGGCCTAGCTTGGGTTCTCAGACTTCCGTCCTCAGACTACTGGCCCACAAGCCCTCCAGTTTGGCAATCCAGAACTACAGTGCAGCACTCTGCCTGCCCTCCAGAAGAAAAACATTGCTGTCTGGGGCTACCCAGAAACCCCAAATGAGATTCAACCTGCACGCCATTCGGCTGTACCCCAAATATATAGGCTGACCTGGGCACTAATGCACTTTCTGAGACAGCCTGAGTCTGGACCTCCTGGCACCACCCAGACAGCTGGCCGCACACTGAGCTCATATGACGTGCCATGGCCTTAGGACTTCATCTCTTCTCAATCTCGGGTTTCAGGCTTCAGAACCTAGACATTATCTCCAATCACGGCCCGGGTTTGAAAATGATGCAGAAATCAGAACGCTTTCCCCATGGCAAGAAACCTTGTGGTTGGCATGTTGTCCAAGGTTCAGTGTACTGGAAACCAGTGTGGCCCAAGAGGCCCCGCCCATGCTTGCGGGCCACATTGGTCACAAACACACATTGTGACCCTCAGCCTGAGCCCAGTCCTCAGGTGAGGCCTCTCAGTGGCTGGATGGAGAGACAGCATATTGGGCTTGCCATGCCCCTAGGCCCAATTTTTAACCATAGTTCGGGTTGTCCCTTCACTCTTCCCCAGGGCTCTGATTTGGAATTCCTCTTTTGGTCGGACACCTGAGGTAACAAACCTAAAAGGAGTCCTCCCATCCCATAGATTGACGAAAAACAATTGGGATCGGGCCAAGTCCACAGAGAGCAAGATTCGTCCATGGCCCATGAGGCCTCGCCAACATTCCACGGCCATCGCTGATACAAAATCCAGAGACAAAAGCCTGAGCACGCGCCTCAGACTCGCTCATTCTTCATATCCTGAAGAGTTCTTCAGATAAGAACCTACACGTCACTCGAAGGCACCCAAAAATATAGAGTCTAACCTGGGCACTAATGCACTGTCTAACAACCTGAGCCCGGACGTCGTGACCCACACCCAGTCAGCTGACCGCACACACTGAGCACATCAGACCCGCCATGGCCTTAGGTCATCATCTCTTTCCTACCTCAGTTTTCAGTCTTCAAAACCTAGACCTTATCTCCATTCACTTCCCAGGGGTGACTATGATGCAGAAATCAGAACTCTTCCTTACCCAAGGCAAGAAACCATGTGGTTGGCATGTTGTCCAACGTTCAGTGTAGGAGAAACCAGCATTCACCCTGACGCCCCGCCCATTCTTGAGTGCGACGAGGGCATAAACACGCATTGTGACCCTCAGTGTGAGTCCTGTCCTCTAGTACGTCCTCTCAGTGGCTGGACCATTAGATGTCATAATGGGCTTGACATGTCCCTAGGCCCCAATTTTTAACCAGATTTCTGGTTGTCCAGTCGCCCCTCCCAGGGCTCTACTCTGGAATCCCTCATTTGCTGGGACACCAGAGGTTGAAAAACAAAACAAAAACAAATCAATAACAACAGAACAACGGACTTCTTCCATCCCACAGAATGACCCCAAACTCTTTGGACGGGGCCAAACCCCCAGAGAGTAAGACTCGTCCATTTCCCATGAAGTCACCCGGAAATTTCACGACCATGAGTGACACGATAACCAGAGATAAAACCTTGAGCAAGAGCCTCACACTCGCCCTATTTTCATATCCCGAAGAGTTCTCCTCATGGTCTGTAGATCAGTCCTGCCATACGTATGACCCGAAACATAAGCCGAGTTTGTGTTTTTTCAAACAACTGTCCAAACAGCCCTGGCCTACACACCCTACAGGCTCAGGCCCCTGGAGCCAAACCTGACGACTGTGCTTGCCCTCTCCAAGGGAATTGTATGTGCCCATTCCAATGGCCACAACCCTACTAAGAGGATCAACCTCCAAAGTCCCTGAGGCCATCCCAATATTTGTGGCTTCCCAGGACAAACAGGGGCAATCTGGGCCCATCTGAGCACCTACCGGCACTCAGACCCGTAGACTGATGTCCCCAGAGGTAAAAAGGAACGAACAGGCCCCTAGGCACATATCCGATCCATTGCTTTGGTTTCCAGGCATCTCTCCTCAGAGGAATGGATTTCAATAACAGCATATGGCTGTTTCTTGACTCACCCATCAGAACAAATCTCATCTACACATGGGAAACTTGCACGATGGAGCTGTGTGAAAGCCTCTCTTTAGGAGAACCCTTCAGGGCCCCAGTGCCACCGCTTCATTCCAAGGTCTCCATAGACATATTATCATATTAGGACACATCCACGGGAGAGTCCATTTCAACTCAGCCTCCTCGGTTGCTCCCCCAGATCCAGCAGATCTAACCTGTCTTGTTGCTTGCAGACAATTTGGAATGCGAGATGGGCTACCCAGCCATCCATCCTTAGAACCCTGCTCGGAATCGTTGTCCTGGAGCCAACCAACAGGTCTCAATTGTCCTGCAGAAGAATCTTTGCAGTTGGGAGCTTCTCACAACTCCCATCGTGGGAAAACCCGCATGGCCTCGTGATCCACGCCCCCCTTCAAGAAGGGGCCATCAGGGACAGAATGTCCAGCCTGAGCGATCGTCTGATCCTCGCCCTGACTTCAGAGGCACGAGATCTAGATTCCGGTCTCACCCAGAAACCTAGGCCTAGCTTGGGTTCTCAGACTTCCGTCCTCAGACTACTGGCCCACAAGCCCTCCAGTTTGGCAATCCAGAACTACAGTGCAGCACTCTGCCTGCCCTCCAGAAGAAAAACATTGCTCTCTGGGGCTACCCAGAAACCCCAAATGAGATTCAACCTGCACGCCATTCGGCTGTACCCCAAATATATAGGCTGACCTGGGCACTAATGCACTTTCTGAGACAGCCTGAGTCTGGACCTCCTGGCACCACCCAGACAGCTGGCCGCACACTGAGCTCATATGACGTGCCATGGCCTTAGGACTTCATCTCTTCTCAATCTCGGGTTTCAGGCTTCAGAACCTAGACATTATCTCCAATCACGGCCCGGGTTTGAAAATGATGCAGAAATCAGAACGCTTTCCCCATGGCAAGAAACCTTGTGGTTGGCATGTTGTCCAAGGTTCAGTGTACTGGAAACCAGTGTGGCCCAAGAGGCCCCGCCCATGCTTGCGGGCCACATTGGTCACAAACACACATTGTGACCCTCAGCCTGAGCCCAGTCCTCAGGTGAGGCCTCTCAGTGGCTGGATGGAGAGACAGCATATTGGGCTTGCCATGCCCCTAGGCCCAATTTTTAACCATAGTTCGGGTTGTCCCTTCACTCTTCCCCAGGGCTCTGATTTGGAATTCCTCTTTTGGTCGGACACCTGAGGTAACAAACCTAAAAGGAGTCCTCCCATCCCATAGATTGACGAAAAACAATTGGGATCGGGCCAAGTCCACAGAGAGCAAGATTCGTCCATGGCCCATGAGGCCTCGCCAACATTCCACGGCCATCGCTGATACAAAATCCAGAGACAAAAGCCTGAGCACGCGCCTCAGACTCGCTCATTCTTCATATCCTGAAGAGTTCTTCAGATAAGAACCTACACGTCACTCGAAGGCACCCAAAATATAGAGTCTAACCTGGGCACTAATGCACTGTCTAACAACCTGAGCCCGGACGTCGTGACCCACACCCAGTCAGCTGACCGCACACTGAGCACATCAGACCCGCCATGGCCTTAGGTCATCATCTCTTTCCTACCTCAGTTTTCAGTCTTCAAAACCTAGACCTTATCTCCATTCACTTCCCAGGGGTGACTATGATGCAGAAATCAGAACTCTTCCTTACCCAAGGCAAGAAACCATGTGGTTGGCATGTTGTCCAACGTTCAGTGTAGGAGAAACCAGCATTCACCCTGACGCCCCGCCCATTCTTGAGTGCGACGAGGGCATAAACACGCATTGTGACCCTCAGTGTGAGTCCTGTCCTCTAGTACGTCCTCTCAGTGGCTGGACCATTAGATGTCATAATGGGCTTGACATGTCCCTAGGCCCCAATTTTTAACCAGATTTCTGGTTGTCCAGTCGCCCCTCCCAGGGCTCTACTCTGGAATCCCTCATTTGCTGGGACACCAGAGGTTGAAAAACAAAACAAAACAAATCAATAACAACAGAACAACGGACTTCTTCCATCCCACAGAATGACCCCAAACTCTTTGGACGGGGCCAAACCCCCAGAGAGTAAGACTCGTCCATTTCCCATGAAGTCACCCGGAAATTTCACGACCATGAGTGACACGATAACCAGAGATAAAACCTTGAGCAAGAGCCTCACACTCGCCCTATTTTCATATCCCGAAGAGTTCTCCTCATGGTCTGTAGATCAGTCCTGCCATACGTATGACCCGAAACATAAGCCGAGTTTGTGTTTTCAAACAACTGTCCAAACAGCCCTGGCCTACACACCCTACAGGCTCAGGCCCCTGGAGCCAAACCTGACGACTGTGCTTGCCCTCTCCAAGGGAATTGTATGTGCCCATTCCAATGGCCACAACCCTACTAAGAGGATCAACCTCCAAAGTCCCTGAGGCCATCCCAATATTTGTGGCTTCCCAGGACAAACAGGGGCAATCTGGGCCCATCTGAGCACCTACCGGCACTCAGACCCGTAGACTGATGTCCCCAGAGGTAAAAAGGAACGAACAGGCCCCTAGGCACATATCCGATCCATTGCTTTGGTTTCCAGGCATCTCTCCTCAGAGGAATGGATTTCAATAACAGCATATGGCTGTTTCTTGACTCACCCATCAGAACAAATTTCATCTACACATGGGAAACTTGCACGATGGAGCTGTGTGAAAGCCTCTCTTTAGGAGAACCCTTCAGGGCCCCAGTGCCACCGCTTCATTCCAAGGTCTCCATAGACATATTATCATATTAGGACACATCCACGGGAGAGTCCATTTCAACTCAGCCTCCTAGGTTGCTCCCCCAGATCCAGCAGATCTAACCTGTCTTGTTGCTTGCAGACAATTTGGAATGCGAGATGGGCTACCCAGCCATCCATCCTTAGAACCCTGCTCGGAATCGTTGTCCTGGAGCCAACCAACAGGTCTCAATTGTCCTGCAGAAGAATCTTTGCAGTTGGGAGCTTCTCACAACTCCCATCGTGGGAAAACCCGCATGGCCTCGTGATCCACGCCCCCCTTCAAGAAGGGGCCATCAGGGACAGAATGTCCAACCTGAGCGATCGTCTGATCCTCGCCCTGACTTCAGAGGCACGAGATCTAGATTCCGGTCTCACCCAGAAACCTAGGCCTAGCTTGGGTTCTCAGACTTCCGTCCTCAGACTACTGGCCCACAAGCCCTCCAGTTTGGCAATCCAGAACTACAGTGCAGCACTCTGCCTGCCCTCCAGAAGAAAAAACATTGCTGTCTGGGGCTACCCAGAAACCCCAAATGAGATTCAACCTGCACGCCATTCGGCTGTACCCCAAATATATAGGCTGACCTGGGCACTAATGCACTTTCTGAGACAGCCTGAGTCTGGACCTCCTGGCACCACCCAGACAGCTGGCCGCACACTGAGCTCATATGACGTGCCATGGCCTTAGGACTTCATCTCTTCTCAATCTCGGGTTTCAGGCTTCAGAACCTAGACATTATCTCCAATCACGGCCCGGGTTTGAAAATGATGCAGAAATCAGAACGCTTTCCCCATGGCAAGAAACCTTGTGGTTGGCATGTTGTCCAAGGTTCAGTGTACTGGAAACCAGTGTGGCCCAAGAGGCCCCGCCCATGCTTGCGGGCCACATTGGTCACAAACACACATTGTGACCCTCAGCCTGAGCCCAGTCCTCAGGTGAGGCCTCTCAGTGGCTGGATGGAGAGACAGCATATTGGGCTTGCCATGCCCCTAGGCCCAATTTTTAACCATAGTTCGGGTTGTCCCTTCACTCTTCCCCAGGGCTCTGATTTGGAATTCCTCTTTTGGTCGGACACCTGAGGTAACAAACCTAAAAGGAGTCCTCCCATCCCATAGATTGACGAAAAACAATTGGGATCGGGCCAAGTCCACAGAGAGCAAGATTCGTCCATGGCCCATGAGGCCTCGCCAACATTCCACGGCCATCGCTGATACAAAATCCAGAGACAAAAGCCTGAGCACGTGCCTCAGACTCGCTCATTCTTCATATCCTGAAGAGTTCTTCAGATAAGAACCTACACGTCACTCGAAGGCACCCAAAATATAGAGTCTAACCTGGGCACTAATGCACTGTCTAACAACCTGAGCCCGGACGTCGTGACCCACACCCAGTCAGCTGACCGCACACTGAGCACATCAGACCCGCCATGGCCTTAGGTCATCATCTCTTTCCTACCTCAGTTTTCAGTCTTCAAAACCTAGACCTTATCTCCATTCACTTCCCAGGGGTGACTATGATGCAGAAATCAGAACTCTTCCTTACCCAAGGCAAGAAACCATGTGGTTGGCATGTTGTCCAACGTTCAGTGTAGGAGAAACCAGCATTCACCCTGACGCCCAGCCCATTCTTGAGTGCGACGAGGGCATAAACACGCATTGTGACCCTCAGTGTGAGTCCTGTCCTCTAGTACGTCCTCTCAGTGGCTGGACCATTAGATGTCATAATGGGCTTGACATGTCCCTAGGCCCCAATTTTTAACCAGATTTCTGGTTGTCCAGTCGCCCCTCCCAGGGCTCTACTCTGGAATCCCTCATTTGCTGGGACACCAGAGGTTGAAAAACAAAACAACAAAACAAATCAATAACAACAGAACAACGGACTTCTTCCATCCCACAGAATGACCCCAAACTCTTTGGACGGGGCCAAACCCCCAGAGAGTAAGACTCGTCCATTTCCCATGAAGTCACCCGGAAATTTCACGACCATGAGTGACACGATAACCAGAGATAAAACCTTGAGCAAGAGCCTCACACTCGCCCTATTTTCATATCCCGAAGAGTTCTCCTCATGGTCTGTAGATCAGTCCTGCCATACGTATGACCCGAAACATAAGCCGAGTTTGTGTTTTCAAACAACTGTCCAAACAGCCCTGGCCTACACACCCTACAGGCTCAGGCCCCTGGAGCCAAACCTGACGACTGTGCTTGCCCTCTCCAAGGGAATTGTATGTGCCCATTCCAATGGCCACAACCCTACTAAGAGGATCAACCTCCAAAGTCCCTGAGGCCATCCCAATATTTGTGGCTTCCCAGGACAAACAGGGGCAATCTGGGCCCATCTGAGCACCTACCGGCACTCAGACCCGTAGACTGATGTCCCCAGAGGTAAAAAGGAACGAACAGGCCCCTAGGCACATATCCGATCCATTGCTTTGGTTTCCAGGCATCTCTCCTCAGAGGAATGGATTTCAATAACAGCATATGGCTGTTTCTTGACTCACCCATCAGAACAAATCTCATCTACACATGGGAAACTTGCACGATGGAGCTGTGTGAAAGCCTCTCTTTAGGAGAACCCTTCAGGGCCCCAGTGCCACCGCTTCATTCCAAGGTCTCCATAGACATATTATCATATTAGGACACATCCACGGGAGAGTCCATTTCAACTCAGCCTCCTAGGTTGCTCCCCCAGATCCAGCAGATCTAACCTGTCTTGTTGCTTGCAGACAATTTGGAATGCGAGATGGGCTACCCAGCCATCCATCCTTAGAACCCTGCTCGGAATCGTTGTCCTGGAGCCAACCAAGAGGTCTCAATTGTCCTGCAGAAGAATCTTTGCAGTTGGGAGCTTCTCACAACTCCCATCGTGGGAAAACCCGCATGGCCTCGAGATCCACGCCCCCCTTCAAGAAGGGGCCATCAGGGACAGAATGTCCAGCCTGAGCGATCGTCTGATCCTCGCCCTGACTTCAGATGCACGAGAACTCGATTCAGGTCTGTAGATTGTGCCTGCCATATCCTCACCCTGAAACCTAGGCCTAGCTTGGGTTCTCAGACGTCTGTCCTCAGACTACTGGCCCACAAGCCCTCCAGTTTGGCAATCCAGAACTACAATGCAGCACTCTGCCTGCCCTCCAGAAGAAAACATTGCCCTCTGGGGCTACCCAGAAACCCCAAATGAGGATCAACCTGCACGCCATTCGTCTGTACCCCAAATATATAAATTGACCTGGGCACTAATGCCCTTTCTGACACAGCCTGATTCTGGACCTCCTGGGCCGACCCAGACAGCCTGCCACACACAGAGCACATCGGAATCCTCATGGCCTTAGGTCGTCATCTCTTCTCATCCTCGGTTGTCAGGCTTCAGAACCTAGACCTTATCTCCAATCACGGCCCGTGTTAGAAAATGATGCAGAAATCAGAACTCTTTCCCCATGGCAAAGAACCTTGTGGTTGGCATGTTGTACAAGGTTCAGTGTAGTTGAAACCAGTGTGGCTCATTAGGCCCCGCCCATGCTTTCGGGCCACATTGGTCACAAACACACATTGTGACCCTCAGCCTGAGCCCAGTCCTCAGGTAAGGCCAATCAGTGGCTGGATGGAGAGACAGCATATTGGGCTTGCCATGCCTCTAGGCCCCAATTTTTAACCATAGTTCGGGTTGTCCCTTCACTCTTCCCCAGGGCTCTGCTTTGGAATTCCTCTTTTGGTGGGACACCTGATGTAACAAACCTGAAAGGATTCCTCCCATTCCACATATTGACGAAAACAATTGGGATCGGGCCAAGTGCACAGAGAACAAGATTCGACCATGGCACATGAGGCCTCCCCAACATTCCACGGCCATCACTGATAAAAAATCCAGAGACAAAAGCCTGAACACGCGCCTCAGACTCGCTCATTCTTCATATCCTGAAGAGTTCTTCAGATAAGAACTTACACGGCACTCGAATGCACCCAAAATATATAGTCTAACCTGGGCACTAATGCACTGTCTGACAACCTGAGCCCGGACCTCATGACCAACACCCAGACAGCTGACCGCACACTGAGCACATCAGACCCGCCATGGCCTTAGGTCATCATCTCTTACCTACCTCAGTTTTCAGTCTTCAAAACCTAGACCTTATCTTCATTCACCTCCCAGGGGTGACTATGATGCAGAAATCAGAACTCTTCCTTACCCATGGCAAGAAACATTGTGGTTGGCATGTTCTCCAACGTTCAGTGTAGGAGAAACCAGCATTCACCCTGAGGTACCGCCCATTCTTGAGCTCGACGAGTGCATAAACACGCATTGTGACCCTCAGCATGAGTCCTGTCCTCTAGTACGTCCTCTCAGTGGCTGACCATTAGATGTCATAATGGGCTTGACATGTCCCTTGGCCCCAATTTTTAACCAGATTTCTGGTTGTCCAGTCGCCCCTCCCAGGGCTCTACTCTGGAATCCCTCATTTGGTGGGACACCTCTGGTTGAAAAACAAAACAAAACAAATCAACAACAACAGAACAACGGACTTCTTCCATCCCACAGAATGACCCCAAACTCTTTGGACGGGGCCCAACCCCCAGAGAGTAAGACTCGTTCATTTCCCATGAAGTCACCCGGAAATTTCACGACCATGAGTGATACGATCTCCAGAGACAAAAACTTGAGCAAGAGCCTCACACTCGCCCTTTTTTCATATCCGGAAGAGTTCTCCTCACGTTCTGTTGATCAGTCCTGCCATACCTATGACCCGAAATATAAGCCGTGTTTGTGTTTTCAAACAACTGTCCAAACAGCCCTGGCCTACACACCTTAAAGGCTCAGGCCCCTGGAGCCAAACCTGTCGACTGTGCTTGCCCTCTGCAAGGGAATTGTATCTTCCCATTCCAATGGCCACAACCCTACTAAGAGTATAAACCTCCAAAGTCCCTGAGGCCATCCCAATATTTGTGGCTTCCAGGACAAACAGGGGCAATCTGGGCCCACCTGAGCACTTTACGGCACTCAGACCCGTGGACTGATGTACCCAGACGCAAAAAGGAATGAAGAGGCCCCTAGACTCCTATCGGATCCATTGCTTTGGTTTCCAGGCATCTCTCCTCAGAGGCCTGGATTTCAATAACAGCATATGGCTTTTTCTTGACTCACCCATCAGAACAAATCTCATCTACTCAAGGGAAACTGCACGATGGAGCTATGTGAAAGCCTCACTTTAGGAGAACCTTCAGGGCCCCAGTGCCACTGCTTCATTCCAAGGTCTCCATAGACACAAAATCATATTAGGACACACCACGGGAGATTCCATTTCAACTCAGCCTCCTCGGTTGCTCCCCCAGATCCAGCAGATCTAACCTGTCTTGTTGCTTGGAGACAATTGGAATGCGAGGTGGGCATCCATCCATCCTTCCATCCTTAGAAACCTGCTCGGAATCCTAGTCCTGCAGCCAACCGACAGGTCTCAATTGTCCTGCAGAAGAATCTTTGCAGTTGGGAGCTTCGCACAACTCCCATCGTGGGAAAACCCACATGGCCTTGTTATCCACCCCCCCTTCAAGAAGGGGCCATCAGGGACAGAATTTCCAACCTGAGCGATCGTCTGATCCTCGCCCTGACTTCATATGCACGAGAACTCGATTCAGGTCTTTAGATTGTGCCTGCCATATCCTCACCCAGAAACCTAGGCCTAGCTAGGGTTCTCAGACTTCCGTTCTCAGACTACTGTCCCACAATCCCTCCAGTTTGCCATTCCAGAGCTACAATGCAGCACTCTGCCTGCCCTCCAGAAGAAAAACATTTCCCCCCGGGGCTACCCAGAAACCCCAAATGAGGATAACCTGCACGCAATTCGGCTCTACCCCAAATATATAGGCTGTCCTGGGCACTAATGCCCTTTCTGACGCAGCCTGAGCCTGGACCTCCTGGCCCCACCCAGACAACTGGCCGCACACTGAGCACTTCAGACCCGCCATGGCCTTAGGTCGTCATCTCTTCTCAACCTCGGTTTTCAGGCTTCAGAACCTAGACCTTATTGCCAATCACGGCCCGGGTTTGAAAATGATGCAGAAATCAGAACTCTTTCCCCTGGCAAGAAACCTTGTGGTTGGCATGTTGTCCAAGGTTCAGTGTACTTGAAACCTGTGTGTCCCATGAGGCCCCGCCCATGCTTGCGGGCCACATTGGTAACAAACACACATTGTGACCCTCAGCCTGAGCCCAGTCCTCACGTAAGGCCTCTCAGTGGCTGGATGGAGAGACAGCATATTGGGCTTGCCATGCCCTAGGCCCCAATTTTTAACCGTAGTTCAGGTTGTCCCTTCACTCTTCCCCAGGGCTCTGCTTTGGAATTCCTCTTTTGGTGGGACACCTGAGGTAACAAACCTGAAAGGAGTCCTCCCATCCCACAGATTGTCGGAAATCAATTGGGATCGGCCAAGTCCACAGAGAGCAAGATTCGTCCATGGCCCATGAGGCCTCCCCAACATTCCACGGCCATCGCTGATACAAAATCCAGAGACAAAAGCCTGAGCACGCGCCTCAGACTCGCTCATTCTTCATATCCTGAAGATTTCTTCAGATCAGAACCTACACGGCACTCGAAGGCACCCAAATATATAGCATAACCTGGGCAATAATACACTCTCTGACAACCTGAGCCCGGACCTCGTGACCAACACCCAGACAGCTGACCGCACACTGAGCACATCAGACACGCCATGGCCTTAGGTCATCATCTCTTCCCTACCTCAGTTTTCAGGCTTCAGATCCTAGACCTTATCTCCAATCACTGCCCAGCGGTGACTGTGATGCAGAAATCAGAACTCATCCTTACCCATGGCAAGAATCCTTGTGGTTGGCATGTTGTCCAATGTTCAGTGTAGGAGAAAGCAGCATTCACCCTGAGCCCCCGCCCATTCTTGAGTGCGACGAGGGCATAAACACGCATTGTGACCCTCAGCGTGAGTCCTGTCCTCTAGTATGTCCTCTCGGTGGCTGGACCATTAGATGTCATAATGGGCTTGACATGTCCCTAGGCCCCAATTTTTAACCAGATTTCTGGTTGTCCAGTCGCCCCTCCCCAGGGCTCTACTCTGGAATCCCTCATTTGGTGGGGCACCTGAGGTTGAAAACAAAACAAAACAAATCAACAACAACAGAGCAATGGAATTATTCCATCCCACAGAATGACCCCAAACTCTTTGGGCGGGGCCAAACCCCCAGAGAGTAAGACTCGTCCATTTCCCATGAAGTCACCCGGAAATTTCACGACCATGATTGACATGATATCCAGAGACAAAAACTTGAGAAAGAGCCTCACCCTCGCCCTTTTTTCATATCCTGATGAGTTCTCCTCATGGTCTGTAGATCAGTCCTGCTATACCTATGACTCAAATCATAAGTCGAGTTTGTGTTTTCAGACAACTCTCTAAACAGCCTTGGCCAACACACTCTACAGGTTCAGCCCCCTGGAGCCAAACATTAAGACTGGGCTTGCCCCCTCCAAGGGAATTGTATGTGCCCATTCCAATGGCCACAACCCTTCTAATAGGATAAACCTCCAAAGTCCCTGAGGCTATCCCAATATTTCTGGCTTCCCTGGACAAACAGGGGCTATCTGGGCCCATCTGAGCACCTACCGGCACTCAGACCCGTAGACTGATGTCCCCAGAGTAAAAAGGAAAGAACAGGCCCATAGGCACCTATCGGATCTATTGCTTTGGTTTCCAGGCATCTCTCCTTAGAGGTCCTTAGAACCCTTAGAACCCTGCTCTTGCATCGTTCCTTATTGGACATCCTTGAGCCATCCAGCAGGCCTCGACTGTCCCACAGAGTCCTTGTGCATGGATCACCTCAGAACTCATATAATGGAAAGCTTCCAAGGTCAAATGATGCCCCCAATATTCATGAAGGCGGATCATGTAAAGAAACTCCAACCTGAGCCAACGGCTGATCTTCGCCTTGACTTCAGATGCACGAGATCTTGATTCAGCTCTTCAGAGTGCACCTGCTGTGCCCTCACCCCAAAACCTAAGCATAGCTTGTGTTCTCACACTTCCGTCCTCACTCTCCTGGACCACACGCCCTCCATTTTGGGATTTCCGAAGAGACAGTGCTGCACTCTGCCTGCCCTCTAGAATAAAAACGTTGCCCTATGGGTCTACCCAGAAACCTCAAATGAGGATAAACCTGCATGCCACTCAACTGTACACCAATTATATAGTCTAGCCTGTGCACTAATGCCCTGTCTGACACAACCTGAGGCCTGAATTCCCAACCGACACCCAGACAGCTTGCCGTACACTGAGAACATCTGAACCGCCATGGCCTTAGGTTGCCATCTCTTTCCAACCTGGTTTTCAGGCTACAGAAACCTAGACCTTATCTCTACTCATTTCCCATGGGTGAACGTGATGCAGAAATCATAACTCCTCCTTCCCTCTCATCAGAATCTTGTGGTTGGCATCTTATCCAAAGTTCAGTGTAGGACCCCTGTAGGACCTACAGGAGTAGTAGTAGAGCCCCTGAGGGTAGTGTAGGGTCCCTGAGGCCCTGCCCATGCTTAAGAGCTGCGGTGGGCACAAACACACATTGGGACCCTCAGTTTGAGCCCTGTCCTCAAGTAAAGCCTCTCAGTGGCTGGACCACGAGCCTGCATATGGGGCCTGCCATGCCCCAAGTCACCCAATCTTAACCAGAGGTAGAGACATCTAGTCACCCCTACTCAGGGCTCTGCTCTGGAATCCCTCTTTGGTGGGACATTTGAAGTAAGTAAACACAGAAAGGATTCCTCCCACCCACAGAATGACCCCAATCACTTGGGATCAGGCCATCCGCAGAGAGAAAGAATCGTCCATGGCGCATGAGGCGAGCCCGACATTCCACGGCCACTATTGTCACAAAATCCAGAGACATAAGCCTCACCCTTAGGTATAGCCCAAAAATTATCCTCATAGTCTGTAGATCGGGTCTGCCATACCTACGTCCCCAAACCTAAGCCGAGTTTCTGTTTTCAGACTTCTATCCTGACATCCCTGTCCCACACACCCTCCAGGCTGAGGCCCCTGGAGCCACACCTCAGGACTGTGCCTGTCTTCTCCAAGGAAATTCTTCCCATTCCATCGGCCACAACACTACAGATTAGGAGAAACCTCCAAAGTCCCAGAGGCCATTCCAATAGTGTAGGCCGCCCAGTACAAAGAGGGGTGATCTGTCACAAGCTGAGCAACGACCTCAACTCACCCGTAGACAGATATCCCAAGAGAAAGGTATTAAACTGGACAGCCACCTAGAATGTAATTGGTTCCATTGCTTTTGTTTCTTAGCATCTCTCCTCAGAGGCCTGTTTTCTAATACCAGCATATGGGGGCTTCCAGAGATACCAATCAGAACAAATCTTGTCTCCACATGGGAAACTTATCCTTTGGAGCTCTGTAAAAACCTCCAGTTAGGAGAAACCTTCAGGTAACCGGAGCCACCGCCCTATTCCAAGGTCTCCATGGACACAAACCCGCATTATGACCATTCGGCAGGAGAGTACATTTCAACTCAGCCCCGTTGATTACTCCCCGAGAGACAGAGTATCAAAACTGCCTTGTCGCTAGGAGACAACTGGAATGCAAAGCAGACTCTCTAGGCATCCATCGTTGGAATCCTGCTCTGGCGCCGTTCCATATGGGATGTCCTGGTAGCCTTCCAACAGGTCTTGACTGTCCTGCAGAAGGAATCCTTGAAGATTGGAGCATCTCACAACTCCTATCGTGGGAAAACCTACATGGCCTCATGAGGTGCTCCCCTTTATAAAGGGGCCATCATGGACAGAAACTCCAACCTGAGCCAACTTCTGATCCATTGCTTTGGTTTCTATGTATCTCTCCTCAGAGGCCTGGTTTCCAATATCAGAATATGGGGGTATCCTAAGGAAACAATCAGAACAGATCTCATCTCCACATGAGAAACTTGCTCTTTGGAGCTGTGTCAATACCTCAGGTTAGGAGGATCCTTCAGGGCGCTGGCACCATGGCCCAATTCCAAGGTCTCCAAAGACACAAACTTACATTATTATCCATTCTCAGGAGAGTCCATTTCAAATCAGCCCCCTCGGCTGCTCACCCAGAGCCAGCAGATCAAACCTGCCTTGTCACTAGGAGACAGTTGGAATGCGAGGTGGGCTCCCCATGCATCCATCCTTAGAACCCTGCTCTGGAGAATTTCTTTATGGGACGTCTTGAATCCAACCAACCTGTCTTGACTGTCTCGCAGAATGAATCCTTGTGGTTTGAAGCATCACACAATCCCACTGTGAGAAAACCTCCATTTCCTCATGATGCCCCACACCTTCATAAATGGGCCATCATGGACAGAAACTCCATCCTAAGCCAAAGTCTGATCCGCGCCCTGAATTCAGAAGCACGAGATCTCGATTCAGCACTTGAGAGTGTGCCTGCTGTGCCCTCGCCCCGAAACCTAAGCCTAACTTGTGTTCTCAGACTTCCGTCTTCACAATCCTGGCCACACCCCTCCAGTTTGGCAATTCTGGAGACACAATGCAGCACTCTGCCTGCCCTCCAGAAGAAAAATGTTGCCCTATAGGGCTAACCAGAAACGCCAAATGAGTAACAACCTGCATGCCACTCGACCATACCCCAATTATACAATCTAGCCTGTGCACTAAAGCCCTGTCTGACACAGCCTGAAGGCAGACCTCCAGTCCAACACCCAGACAGCTGGCCGTACACTGAGCATATCAAACCCACAATGGCTTTCGGCCATCATCTCTACCCAACCTCAGTTTTCACCTTCAGAACCTAGTCCTTATCTCCACTCACTGCTCAGGATTGAACGTGATACAAGAATCAGAACTTCTCCTTCGCCATGGCAAGAAACCTTGTGGTTGGCATGTTGTCCAACGTTCATTGTAGGAGAAAGCAGCATGGACTATGAGGCCCCACCTATCCCTGAGGGCTACAATTTGCACAAACACACATTGTGACCCTCAGCGTGAGCCCTATCCTCATGTAAAGCCTCTTAGTGACTGGAACAACAGCCCACATATGGGGCTTGCCAAGCCCCTAGTCCCCCAATCTCAACCAGAGTTAGAGTTGTCTAGTCACCCCTACTCAGGGCACTGCTCTGGAATCCCTCTTTGGTGGGACACCTGAGGTAAAAAAAAAAAAATACAGAAAGGACTCTTCCCATCCACAGAATGATCCCAACCACTTGGGATCAGGCCAAATCACCAGAGAAAGACTTGTCCATTGCACTTGAGGAGACCCCGACATTCCATGGCCACCGTAGGTACAAAATCCAGAGACAAAAGCCTGAGCAAACGCCACATACTCGCCCTTTGTTCATAACCTGGAAAATTCTCATGGTCTGTAGATCGAGCCTTCATACATACATCCCCAAACCTAAGCTGAGTTTGTGTTTTCAGACTTCTGTCCCCACAGTCCTGGCCCTAACACACCATCCAAGCTGGGGCCCCTGGAGCCACACCTGTGCACTGTGGCTTCCTTCTCCACGTGAATTCTGCCATTTCCATTGGCCACAACCCTATAGATTAGGAGAAACCTCCAAACTCCCCGAGGCCATCCCAATAGTGTTGGCTGCCCAGGACAAACAGGGATGATCTTTCACAAGTTAGGAAACTACCTCCACTCAGCCCCAGAGACAGATATCCCCATAGAATAAGATTGAACTGGACAGGCACTTAGGCCCTAATCAGATCCATTGCTTTTGTTTCCAGGCATCTCTCTTCAGAGGCCTGGTTACCAATACCAGCATATGGGGGATTACTGAGGCACTCATAGATAAATCTCGTCTCCACATAGGAAATGTACTCTTTGGAGCTCTATAAAAACCTCTGTTTAGGAGAATCTTTCAGGGCCCCGGAACAAGCACCCCATTCCAAGATCTCCATGGACTTAACCGCACATTATGATCTATCCTCGGTAGAGTCCATGTCAACTCATCCCCCTTGGTTTCTCCCCCAAGGCCTGCAGATCAAACCTGCCTTGTTGCTAGGAGACAACTAGAATGGGAGGCGGGCTGCCCAGGCATCCATCCTTAGAACCCTACTCTGGAGTCGTTCCGTATGGGACATCCTGGAGCCATCCAACAGGTCTCAAGTGTCCCACAGTAGGAATCTTTGCAGTCTGGTGCATCTCACAACTCCCATTGTGGGAAAATCTTCATGGCCTCCATAAACTCCAACCTGAGCAAACGTCTGATATTCGCCCTGGCTTCAGGTGCATGAGATCTTGATTCAGCTCTGCAGAGTGTGCCTTCTGTGCCCTCACCCCAAAAACTAAGCCTATCTTGTGTTCTCAGACTACCGTCCTCACACCCCTGGCCCAAAAGCCCTACAATTTGGCAATACTGGGGCCACAATGCAGCACTCTGCCTGCCCTCCAGAAGAAAAACGTTGCCTTATGGAGCTACCTAGAAACCCGAATGAGGATCAACTGAACGCCACTCGACTGCACCCCAAATATACAGTCTACCCTGTCTAATGCCCTGTCTGACACAGCATGAGCCCACACCTCCAGACCTACGCTCAACAGCTAGCCACACACTGAGCTCATTGTACCCATCAGGTCCTTAGGTCTTCATCTCTTCCCAACCTCGGTTTTCGGGTTTCAGAACCTAGACCTAAACTCCAATCACTGTCCAGCGTGAACGTGATGCAGAAATCACAAGTCTTCCTTCGTCATGGCCAGAAACCTTGTGGTTGGCATATTCTCCAACGTTCAGTGTAGGAGAATCCAGCGTGGCCCATGAGGCCCTTCCCATGCTTGAGGGCCTTGTTGGGCACAAATAGGCATTGTGACCCTCAGCATGAGCCCTGTCCTCAAGGAAGACCTCTCAGTGTCCGAATCAAGAGCCCACATATTGGACTTGCCATGCCCCTAGGGCCCCAAACTTAAACAGAGCTGGGGTTATCCAGGTGTTCCAACCAAGGACTCTGCTCGGGAATCCCTCTTCTATTGGCACACATGAGATACATAAAATAAAATAAAAAAACAGAAAGGACACCTCCCATCCCACAGAATGTAACCAAACTCTTGGGATTGGATCAAATCCTCAGAGAAGGAAAGCCGTCCACAACCCATGAGGCCACGCCAGCATTCGACCCACATTGTTGACACAAATCCAGAGACAAAACCTGAGCAAGCACCTCAAACTCACCCTTTTTCATATCCCGAAGTGTTATCACGGTCTGTAAATTGGGCGTGCCATACCTATGTCCCCGATCCTAAGCAGAATTTGTGTTTTCAGACTTCTGTCCCCACAGGCCTGGCCCACACACCCTCAAGGCTGGGCCCCTAGAGCCAAACTCAGAACTGTGCCTGCCCTCTCCAGGGGATTTCTGCCCATTCCATTGGGCACAACCCTATAGATTAGGAGAAACTCCAAAATCCCGAGGCCATTCCCAATATTTTAGGCTGCCCAGGACAAACAGGGGCGATCTGACACAAGCCGAGCAACTACCTCTCCTCAGAAACATAGACACGTATCCCCAGTAAAGTGATTGAACCGGAAAGGCACCTAGGCCTTAATCATATTCATTGCTTTTGTTTCCAGGCATCTCTCCTCAGAGGCCTGGTTTCCAATACCAGCATATGGGAGATTCCTTAGGCACTCATCAAAACAATTCTCTTCTCTACATAGGAAACGTACTCTTTAGAGCTCCATCAAAACCTCCGGTTATGAACATCCCTCAAGGCCCCGGATCAAGCACCCCATTCCAAGGTCTCCATGGACACAAATGCACATTATGACCCATCCTCAACTCACCCATTTCAACACACCCGCCTCTGTTACTCCCCTAGATCCAGCAGATCGAACTTGCCTTGGCGCTATGAGCACCTGGAATGGGAGGCAGGCTGCCCAGGCATCCATCCTTAGAACCCTGCTCTGGATAACTTCCTTATGGGATGTCCTGGAGCCATCCAGCAGGTCTCGACTGTCCCACGGAAGGAATCATTGCGGTTTGGAGCATCTCACAATTCCCATCGTGGGAAAACCTCCATGGCCTCGTGACACCTTCCCCTTCATGAAGGGGCCGTCATGGACAGAAACTCCAACCTGAGCCAACGTCTGATCCTAGCTCTGTCTTCAGGTACACGGGATCTCGAATCATCTCTGCAGAGGGTTCCTGCCGTGCCCTCACCCCAAAATCTAAGTCTGGCTTGTGTTCTCAGAATTTTTTCCTCACACTCCTGGCCCACAAGCCTTCCAGTTTGGGAATTCTGGAGCCACTATGTGGCACTGTGTCTTCCTTCCAGAAGAAAAACGTTGCCCTCTGGGGCTACCCAGTAACCACAAATGAGTACCAACCTGCACGAAACTCGACTGCACCCCAATGATACAGTCTTGCCTGGGCACTAATTCCCTGTCTGCCACAGCCTGAGCCTGCACCTCCCAACCCACACTCAACAGCTGGCCGAACACTGAGCACATCAGTCACACCATGGCCTTAGGTCTTCATCTCTTCCCAACCTCAGTTTTCAGGCTTCAGAACCTAGACCTTAAATCCAATCACAGTCCAGGAGTGAAAGTGTTGCAGAAATTAGAACTCCTTCTTCCCCATGGCCAGAAAACTTGTGCTTGCCATATTGTGCAACGTTCAGTGTAGGAGAAACCAGCATGGTACATTAGGCCACGCCCTGACTTGAGGGGCTCCTTGGGCACAAAAACACATTGTGAAACTCAATGTGAGCCCTATGCTCAAGGAAGGCCTCTCAGTGTCTGGACCAAGAGCCCACATATGGGGCTTGCCATGTTCTTAGGTCCCAATGTTAACCAGAGTTCTGGTTGTCCAGTCGCGACTCCCCAGGACTCTGCTGTGGAATCCCTCTTTTGGTGGTCCACTTGAGGTAAAAAAAAAAAAAAAAAAACAGAAAAGCCTCCTCCCTTCCCACAGAATGACCCCAAACTCTTGGGATTGGGTCAAATCCCCAGAAAGGGAGCCTCATCGATGGCCCATGAGGACACCCGGACATTCCATGGCAATCGGTGACACATATCCAGAAAAAAAATAAGCATGAGCAAGCACCTCACTTTCGCCCTTTGTTCATATCCCGAAGAGTTCTCCTCACGGTCTATATATCGGGCAGGCCATACCTACAGACCCAAACCTAAGTGGAGTTTGTGTTTTCAGACTTTTGTCCAAATAGCCCTGGACCACACACGCTCCACACTTGGGTCCCTGGAGCCACACCTCAGGACTGTGCTTCCCTTTCAAGAAAATTCTTCCCATTCCATTGGCCACAACCTTGCAAATTAGGAAAAACCTCCAAAGTTACCGAGGCCATCGCAATAGTGTACGCTGCCCAGGACAAACAGGTGTGATCTCAAACCAGCTTAGCAACTACCTCCACTCAGACAAAAGATGTCCCCAGAGAAGAATATTGAACCGGACAGGCCCCTAGGCCCTAATCAGATCCATTGCTTTGGTTTCCAGGCATCTCTCCTCAGAGGCCTCATTTCCAATACCAGCAAATGGTGGTTTCCTGAGGCACCAATAAGAACAAATCTCGTCTCCCCATGGAAAACATGCTCATTGGAGCTTTGTTATCACCTCTGCTTAGGAGAATCCTTCAGGGCCCTGGTGCCACTGCCCCATACCAAGGTCTCAATGGACTCAAACCAATATTAAGACCATCCTCAGGAAAGTCCATTTCAACTCACTTAAGACCATCCTCAGGAAAGTCCCTTTCAACTCAGCCCCCTCTGATGCTACCCCCAGCCAGCAGATCAAACGTTTCTTGTTGCTAGGAGACAATTGGAATTGAGGCTGTCTGCCCAGGCATCCATACTTAGAACCCTGTTCTGGAAAAATACCTTAGGAGACGTCCTGGAGCCATCCAACAAATCTTAATTGTCCCACAGAAGGAATCCTTGCGGTTTGGAGCATCTCACATCTCTAATAGTGGGAAAACCCCCATGGCCTCATAATGCCCCCCCCTTCATGAAGGGGCCAACATGGACAGAAACTCCAACCTGAGCCAAAGTCTGATCCTCGACCTGACTTCAGACTCATGAGATCGCAATTCAGCTCTGCAGAGTGTGCCTGCCATGTCCATTCCCCGAAACCTAAGCCTAGCTTGTGTTCTCAGACTTCCGTCCTCACTCTCCTGGCCCACAAGCCCTCCAGTTTGGGAATTCCGAAGCCACAATGCAGCACTATGCCTTCCCTCCAGAAGAAAAACTTTGCCCTATGCTGCTAATAAGAAACCCCAAATGATTATCTAATGCATGCCACTCGACTGTAAAGCAATTATACAGCCTACCCTGAATTCTAATGCACTCTCTGGCACAGCCTGAGACAAGACATCCCAAACGACACCTAGACAGCTGGCTCCAACCTGGACACAAGGGACCCGCTATGGCTGTAGTTCGTCATCTCTTCCCAACCTCGGTTTTCAGGCTTCAGAACTTAGACCTTATCTCCAATCACTGCCCAGGGGTGACTGTGATGCAGAAATTAGAATTCCTCCTTCCCCATGGCCAGAAACCTTCTGGTTGGCATGTTGTCCAACGTTCAATGTGGGAAAACCTGCATTGTCGGAAAGGCCACGCCAGTGCTTGAGGGCCGCCTAGGGCACAGACAAGCATTGTGACTTGTAGCCTGAGTCCCGTATTAAAGTAACGCCTCTTAGTGGCTGGACCAAGATCCTGCATATGGGGCTTGTCATATCCATAGGCCCCTAGGCTTAACCAGAGAGCAAGTGTTCCAGTTGTCAGTAACCACTGCTATGCTCCAGAATCCCACTACTGGGGGGAGCACATGAAGCAGAAAACAGGACTCTTCCCTTACCACAGAATGACCCCAACCTCTTGGGGGCTGGACAAACTAACAGAGAGGGAGACTTCTACGACGCATGAGGCAACTCCTACATTAAACGGCCATTGTGGACAAAATATCCAGAGACAAAAGACTGAGCGACTGCCTCCCTCTCACCCTTCTTTCATATCCAGAGGAGCTCCCCTCACGGACTGTAGATCAGGAATGCCATAACCTCGGCCCCAAACCTGAGCTGAGTTTGGGTTTTTGGATGTCTGTCTGTACAGCCGTGGCCCACGCCAACTCCAGGCTGGGGTCTCTGGAGCCACACCACAGAACTGTGCCTGCTCTCTCCTAAGAAACTGCCCGTTCCATTGGCCACAACTCTACAAAATAATAGAAACCTCAACTTCCCCAAGGACATCCCACTACCGCAAGCCGCACTGGACAAACAGGGGCATTATGACACCAGCTGAGCAACTACTACCTCCATGCAGACACACAGACTGATATCCGCAGAGACAGAAGATTGAACCAGACAGGCCCCTAGGCCCTATTATGAACTCTTGCTTTGGTGTCCAGGTATCACTCCTCAGAGGCCTGGGTTCGAAGACCATCATATGGTGCAATCCTGAGGCACCAGACAGAACCCCTCTCATCTCCGCATGGAAAGCTTCCTTGTTGGAGTTCTGTCAAACCCTTCGGGTTGGAGAATCCTGCAGAGTCCCTTAGCTACTGCCACATTCCAAGGTCTCCATGGCCAAAAACCCACATTATGACTCATCCTCAGGAAAGTCCATTTAAACTCAGCCTTCTGGGTAGCTCACCCAAGAGCCCGCAGATTGAGCGTGCCTTGTCTCGACCAGGCAATGGGAAGGTGAGTTGGCGTTTCTCGGCATCCATGCTTAGGCCCCTGCTCTCGAGTCTTTCTGTATGGGGCATCCTGGAACCATCCAATAGTACTCGACTGTCCTGAAGAAGGAAACTTTGAAGTTTGGAGCAGCTCAAAACTCCCAGCATAGGGAAACCTCCCTGGCCTCATGACGCCCCCACCCCCTTCAGGAAGGGGCCGTCATGGACACAAACTCCAGCTTGAGGCAACATCTGATACTCGCCCTGACCTCAGATGCAGGAGATCTCGATTCATCCTCTGCACAGTGGGCCCAAACCTCGTGCTACCTTGTGTTTTCAGACTTCCTTCCTCACACTTCTGGCAAACATGTCCTCAAGACTTGGAAATCTGGAACCAAAATGTAGCCCTATGCTGGCCCTCCAGAAGAAAAACGTTGCTCTATGGGGATCTCCATAAACCCCAAATGAGGATCAACCTGCTCGGTTCTCGACCTCACCCCAATTGGATTGTTCGGGTTGTCCATTCATCCCTCGCCAGAGCTCTGCTTTGGAATCCCTCTTTTGGTGGGACACCTGAGGTAACAAAACTAAAAGGACTTCTCCCATCCTTCAGATTGACCCAAAACAATTGGGATTGGACCAAATTCACAGAGAGGATGTCTCGTCCATGGCCCATGAGGCCTCCCCGAGATTCCACAGCCATCGTTGACAACAAATCCAGAGACAAAAGTCTGAGCAAGCGCCTCACACTCGCTCTTTTGTCGTATCCTGAAGAGTTCTCCTCACGGTCTGTAGATCGGGCCTGCCATACCTACTTCCCAAACCTAAGCCGAGTTTGTGTTTTCAGACTTCTGTCCCCACATTCCTGGCCCACATCCATTCAGGCTGGGGCCCCTGGAGCCACACATCAGGACTGTGCCTGTCCATACCACGGGAATTCTGCCCATTCCATTGTCCACAATCATACAAATTAGGAAAAACCTCCAGAGTCCCCAAGGACTTCCCAATAATGTAGGCCGCCCAGGACAAACAAGGGTCATCTGAAACCAGGACTAGGATTCCGAGCAGGGTACTAAGGATGGATGGCTGGGTAGCCCACATCGCATTCCAATTGTCTCCAAGCAACAAGACAGGTTATATCTGCTGGATCTGGGGGAGCAACCGAGGAGGCTGAGTTGAAATGGACTCTCCCGTGGATGTGTCCTAATATGATTTTGTGTCTATGGAGACCTTGGAATGAAGCGGTGGCACTGGGGCCCTGAAGGGTTCTCCTAAAGAGAGGCTTTCACATAGCTCCATCGTGCAAGTTTCCCATGTGTAGATGAGATTTGTTCTGATGGGTGAGTCAAGAAACAGCCATATGCTGTTATTGAAATCCAGGCCTCTGAGGAGAGATGCCTGGAAACCAAAGCATTGGATCTGATATGAGCCTAAGGCACGTTCGAACCTTTTTACATCTGGGGACAACAATCTACGGGTCTGAGTGCCGGGGGAGGGGCGACTGGACAACCACAAATCTGGTTAAAAATTGGGTCGTAGGGACATGTCAAGCCCATTATGACATCTAATGGTCCAGCCCCTGAGACGACGTACTAGAGGACAGGACTCACGCTGAGGGTCACAATGTGTGTTTATGCCCTCGTCGCACTCATGAATGGAAGGGGCCTCAGGGTGAATGCTGGTTTCTCCTACACTGAACGTTGGACAACATGCCAACCACAAGGTTTCTTGCCATGGGTAAGGAAGAGTTCTGATTTCTGCATCACAGTCACCCCTGGGCAGTTATTGGAGATAAGGTCTAGGTTCTGAAGCCTGAAAACTGAGGTAGGGAAGAGATGATGACCTAAGGCCATGGCGGGTCTGATTTGCTCAGTGTGCAGTCAGCTGTCTGGGTGTTGGTCACGAGGTCCGGGCTCAGGTTGTCAGACAGTGCATTAGTGCCCAGGTTAGACTATATATTTTGGATGCATTCGAATGCCGTGTAGGTACTTATCTGAAGGACTCCTCAGGATATGAAGAATGAGCGAATCTGATGAGCACGATCAGGCTTTTGTCTCTTGATTTTGTATAAGCGATGGCCGTAGTATTTTGGGGATGCCTCATGGGCAATGGACGAATCTTGTTCTCTGTGACTTGGCCAGATCCCAATTGTTTTCCGTCAATCTGTGGAATGGGAGGACTCCTTTCAGGTTAGTTACCACAGGTGTCCCACCAAAAGAGGAATTCCAAAGCAGAGCCCTGGGGAAGAGTGAAGGGACAACCCGAACTATGGTTAAAAATGGGGGCCTAGGGGCATGGCAAGCCCAATATGCTGTCTCTCCATCCCGCCACTGTGAGGCCTTACATGAGGACTGGGCTCAGGCTGAGGGTCACAATGTGTGTTTGTGACCAATGTGGCCCGCAAGCATGGGCGGAGCCTCATATCCAGACTGGTTTCAAGTACACTGAGCCTTGGACAACATGCCAACCACAAGGTTTCTTGCCATGGGGAATGAATTCTGATTTCTGCATCATTTTCAAACCTGGGCCGTGATTGGAAGTAAGGTCTATGTTCTGAAGCCTGAAAACCGAGGTTGACAAGAGATGATGACCTAAGGCCATGACGGGTTAAATGAATTCAGTGTGAGGCCAGCTGTCTGGGTGGGGCCAGGTGGTCCAGGATCAAGCTGTGTCAGAAAGGGCATTAGTGCCCAGGTCAGCCTATATATTTCGGTTACAGTGGAATACTGTGCAAGTTGATCCTCATTGGGGGTTTCTGGGTAGCCCCAGAGGGCAATGTTTTTCTTCTGGAGGGCAGGCAGAGTGCTGCATTGTAGTTCTGGATTGCCAAACTGGAGGGCTTGTGGGCCAGTACACTGAGGACGGAAGTCTGAGAACCCAAGCTAGGCCTAGGTTTCTGGGTGAGGATATGGCAGGCAGAATCTACAGACCTGAATCTAGATCTCGTGCATCTGAAGTCAGGGCGAGGATCTGACGATCGCTCCAGTTGGACATTCTGTCCCTGATGGCCCCTTCTTGAAGGGGGGGTGGATCGCGAGGCCATGGGGGTTTTCCCACGGTGGGAGTTCTGAGAAGCTCCCAACTGCAAAGAAATTCTACAGGACAATTGAGTCCTGTTGGTTGGCTCAAGGACAATGATTCCGAGCAGGGTTCTTAGGATGGATAGCTTGGTAGCGCACCTCACATTCCAATGGTCTCCAAGCAACAAGACAGGTTGGATCTGCGGATCTCGGGGAGCAACCGAGGAGGCTGAGTTGAAATGGACTCTCATGTGGATGTGTCCTAATATGATTTTGTGTCTATGGAGACCTTGGAATGAAGCGGTGACCTTGGGGCACTGAAGGGTTCTCCTAAAGAGAGGCTTTCACACAGCTCCATTGTGCAAGTTTCCCATGTGTAGATGAGATTTGTTCTGATGGGTGAGTCAAGAAACAGCCATATGCTGTTATTGAAATCCAGGCCTCTGAGGAGCGATGCCTGGAAACCAAAGCAATGGATCCGATAGGTGCCTAGGGGCCTGTTCTTTCCTTTTTACTTCTGGGAATATCAGTCTTCAGGTCTGAGTGAGAGGAGGTGCTCAGATGGGCTCAGATTGCCCCTGTTTGTCTTGGGAAGCCACAAATATTGGGATGGCCTCAAGGACTTTGGAGGTTTATCCTATTAGTAGGGTTGTGGCCATTGGAATGGGCACATACAATTCCCTTCGAGAGGTCAAGAACAGTCGTCATGTTTGGCTCCAGGGGCCTGAGCCTGTAGGGTGTATAGGACAGGACTGTTTGGACAGTTGTCTGAAAACACAAACTCGGCTTATGTTTCGGGTCATATGTATGGCAGGACTGATCAACAGACCATGAGGAGAACACTTCGGGATATGAAAAAAGGGCGTGTGTGAGGCTCTTGCTCAAGTTTTTGTCTCTGGATATCGTGTCACTCATGGTCGTGAAATTCCCGGGTGACTTCATGAGAAATGGACGAGTCTTACTCTCTGGGGGTTTGGCCCCTTCCAAAGAATTTGGGGTCATTATGTGGAATGGAATAATTCCATTGCTCTGTTGTTGTTGATTTGTTTTGTTTTGTTTTTCAACCTCAGGTGTCCCAACAAATGAGGGATTCCAAGGTAGAGTCCTGGGGAGGGGCGACTTGTCAACCAGAAATCTGGTTAAAAATTGGGGCCTAGGGACATGTCAAGCCCATTATGACATCTAATGGTCCAGCCACTGAGAGGACGTACTAGAGGACAGGACTCACGCTGAGGGTGACAAAGAGTGTTTATGCCCTCGTCGCACTCAAGAATGGGGGGGGCCTCAGGGTGTATGCTGGTTTCTCCTACACTGAACTTTGGACTACATGCCAACCACAAGGTTTCTTGCCATGGGTAAGGAAGAGTTCTGATTTCTGCATCACAGTCAACTCTGGGCAGTGATTGGAGATAAGGTCTAGGTTCTGAAGCCTGAAAACTGAGGTAGGGAAGAGATGATGACCTAAGCCATGGCGAGTCTGATGTGTTCTGTGTGCGGTCAGCTGTCTGGGTGTTGGTCACGAGGTCCGGGCTCAGGTTGTCAGACAGTGCATTAGTGCCCAGGTTAGACTATATATTGTGGGTGCCTTCGAGTGCCGTGTAGGTTCTTATATGAAGAACTCTTCAGGATATGAAGAATGAGCGAGTTTGAGGTGCGTGCTCAGGCTTTTGTCTCTGGATTTTGTATCAGCGATGGCCGTGGAATGTTGGGGAGGCGTCATGGGCCAAGGACGAATCTTGCTCTCTGTGGACTTGGACGGATCCCAATTGTTTTCCGTCAATCTGTGGGATGGGAGGACTCCTTTCAGGTTTGTTACCTCAGGTGTCCCACAAAAGAGGAATTCCAAAGCAGAGTCCTGGGGAAGAGTGAAGGGACAACCAGTACTATGGTTAAATATTGGGGCCTAGGGGCATGGCAAGCCCAATATGCTGACTCTCCATCCAGCCACTGAGAGGCCTTACCTGAGGACTGGGCTCACGCTGAGGGTGACAATGAGTGTTTGTGACCAATGTGGCCCGCAAGCATGGGCGGGGCCTCATGAGCCACACTGGTTTCAAATACAGTGAACCTTGTACAACATGCCAACCACAAGGTTTCTTGCCATGGGGAAAGAGTTCTGATTTCTGCATCATTTTCAAACCCGGGCCGTGATTAGAGATAAGGTCTAGGTTCTGAAGCCTGATAGCCGAGGTTGACAAGAGATGACGACCTAAGACCATGACGGGTCCGATGTGCTCACTGTGTGGCCAGCTGACTGGGTACGGCCAGGAGGTCCAGGATCAGGCTGTGACAGAAAGGGCATTAGTGCCCAGGTCAGCCTATATATTTCGGGTACAGCCGAATGGCGTGCCCCGTTGATCCTCATTTGGGGTTCCTGGGTAGCCCCAGAGGGCAAAGTTTTTCTTCTGGAGGGCAGGCAGAGTGCTGCATTATAGTTCTGGATTGCCAAACTGGAGGGCTTGTGGGCCAGTACACTGAGGACGGAAGTCTGAGAACCCAAGCGAGGCCTAGGTTTCTGGGTGAGGATATGGCAGGTACAATCTACAGACCTGAATCGAGATCTCGTGCATCTGAAGTCAGGGCGAGGATCAGAGGATCGCTCAGGTTGGACATCCTGTCCCAGATGGCCCCTTCTTGAAGGGGGGGGTGGATCACGAGGCCATGGGGGTTTTCCCACGATGGGAGTTGTGAGATGCACCAGACTGCAAAGATTCCTTCTGTGGGACACTTGAGACCTGTTGGATGGCTCTAGGATGTCCCATATGGAACGACTCCAGGGTAGGGTTCTAAGGATGGATGCCTGGGCAGCCCTCCTCCCATTCTAGTTGTCTCCTAGCAACAAGGCAGGTTTGATCTGCAGGCCCTGGGGGAGAAACCAAGGGGGATGAGTTGACATGGACTCTACCGAGGATAGATCATAATGTGGGTTTAAGTCCATGGAGACCTTGGAATGGGGCACTTGATCCGGGGCCCTGAAAGATTCTCCTAAACAGAGGTTTTTATAGAGCTCTAAAGAGTACATTTCCTATGTGGAGACGAGATTTATCTATGAGTGCCTCAGTAATCCCCCATATGCTGGTATTGGTAACCAGGCCTCTGAAGAGAGATGCCTGGAAACAAAAGCAATGGATCTTATTAGGGCCTAAGTGCCTGTCCAGTTCAATCTTATTCTATGGGGATATCTGTCTCTGGGTCTGAGTGGAGGTAGTTTCCTAACTTGTGAAAGATCATCCCTGTTTGTCCTGGGCAGCCAACACTATTGGGATGGCCTCGGGGAGTTTGGAGGTTTCTCCTAATCTATAGGGTTGTGGCCAATGGAAATGGCAGAATTCACGTGGAGAAGGAAGCCACAGTGCACAGGTGTGGCTCCAGGGGCCCCAGCTTGGATGGTGTGTGGGCCAGGACTGTGGGGACAGAAGTCTGAAAACACAAACTCAGCTTAGGTTTGGGGATGTATGTATGAAGGCTCGATCTACAGACCGTGGGAATTTTCCGGGCTATGAACAAAGGGCGAGTATGTGGCATTTACTCAGGCTTTTGTCTCTGGATTATGTGCCTACGGTGGCCGTGGAATGTCGGGGTGTCCTCAAGTGCCATGGACAAGTCTTTCTCTGGTGATTGGCCTGATCCCAAGTGGTTGGGATCATTCTGTGGATAGGAAGAATCCTTTCTGTATTTTTTTTTTTTTTACCTCAGTTGTCCCACCAAAGAGGGATTCCAGAGCAGTGCATGAGTAGGGGTGACTAGACAACTCTAACTCTGGTTGAGATTGGGGGACTAGGGGCTTGGCAAGCCCCATATGTGGGCTGTTGTTCAAGTCACTAAGAGGCTTTACATGAGGATAGGGCTCACGCTGAGGGTCACAATGTGTGTTTGTGCAAATTGTAGCCCTCAGGGATAGGTGGGGCCTCATAGTCCATGCTGCTTTCTCCTACTATGTACGTTGGACCACATGCCAACCACAAGGTTTCTTGCCATGGCGAAGGAGAAGTTCTGATTCTTGTATCACGTTCAATCCTGAGCAGTGAGTGGAGATAAGGTCTAGGTTCTGAAGGTGAAAACTGAGGTTGGGTAGAGATGATGGCCGAAAGCCATTGTGGGTTTGATATGCTCAGTGTACGGCCAGCTGTCTGGGTGTTGGACTGGAGGTCTGCCTTCAGGCTGTGTCAGACAGGGCTTTAGTGCACAGGCTAGATTGTATAATTGGGGTATGGTCGAGTGGCATGCAGGTTGTTACTCATTTGGCGTTTCTGGTTAGCCCTATAGGGCAACATTTTTCTTCTGGAGGGCAGGCAGAGTGCTGCATTGTGTCTCCAGAATTGCCAAACTGGAGGGGTGTGGCCAGGATTGTGAAGACGGAAGTCTGAGAACACAAGTTAGGCTTAGGTTTCGGGGCGAGGGCACAGCAGGCACACTCTCAAGTGCTGAATCGAGATCTCGTGCTTCTGAATTCAGGGCGCGGATCAGACTTTGGCTTAGGATGGAGTTTCTGTCCATGATGGCCCATTTATGAAGGTGTGGGGCATCATGAGGAAATGGAGGTTTTCTCACAGTGGGATTGTGTGATGCTTCAAACCACAAGGATTCATTCTGCGAGACCGTCAAGACAGGTTGGTTGGATTCAAGACGTCCCATAAAGAAATTCTCCAGAGCAGGGTTCTAAGGATGGATGCCTGGGCAGCCCACCTCGCATTCCAACTGTCTCCTAGTGACAAGGCAGGTTTGATCTGCTGGCTCTGGGTGAGTAGCCGAGGGGGCTGATTTGGAATGGACTCTCCTGAGGATGGATCATAATGTAATTTGTGTCCTTGGAGACCTTGGAATTGGGCCATGGTGCCAGCGCCCTGAAGGATCCTCCTAACCTGTGGTATTGACACAGCTCCAAAGAGCAAGTTTCTCATGTGGAGATGAGATCTGTTCTGATTGTTTCCTTAGGAAACCCCATATTCTGATATTGGAAACCAGGCCTCTGAGGAGAGATACATAGAAACCAAAGCAATGGATCAGAAGTTGGCTCAGGTTGGAGTTTCTGTCCATGATGGCCCCTTTATAAAGGGGAGCACCTCATGAGGCCATGCAGGTTTTCCCACGATAGGAGTTGTGAGATGCTCCAATCTGCAAGGATTCCTTCTGCAGGACAGTCAAGACCTGTTGGAAGGCTCCCAGGACATCCCATATGGAACGGCGCCAGAGCAGGATTCCAACGATGGATGCCTAGAGAGTCTGCTTTGCATTCAAGTTGTCTCCTAGCGACAAGGCAGGTTTGATATTCTGGCTCTGGGGGAGTAATCAACGGGGCTGAGTTGAAATGTACTCTCCTGCCGAATGGTCATAATGCGGGTTTGTGTCCATGGAGACTTTGGAATATGGCGGTGGCTCCGGTTACCTGAAGGTTTATCCTAACTGGAGGTTTTTACAGAGCTCCAAAGGATAAGTTTCCCATGTGGAGACAAGATTTGTTCTGATTGGTATCTCTGGATTCCCTCATATGCTGGTATTGGAAAACAGGCCTCTGAGGAGAGATGCTAAGAAACAAAAGCAATGGAACCAATTACGTTCTAGGGGCCTGTCCAGTTTAATACCTTTCTCTTGGGATATCTGTCTACGGGTGAGTTGAGGTCGTTGCTCAGCTTGTGACAGATCACGCCTCTTTGTACTGGGCGGCCTACACTATTGGTATGGCCTCTGGGACTTTGGAGGTTTCTCCTAATCTGTAGGGTTGTGGCCAATAGAATGGGAAGAATTTCCTTGGAGAGGGCAGGCACAGTCCTGAGGTGTGGCTCCAGTGGCCTCAGCCAGGAGGGTGTGTGGGTCAGGGATGTCAGGATAGAAGTCTGAAAACACGGTTTGGGGACGTAGGTATGGCAGGCCCGATCTACAGACTATTGGAGAATTTTTTGGGCTATGACCTAAGGGTGAGGCTTATGTCTCTGGATTTTGTGTCAATAGTGGCCGTGGAATGTCGGGCTGGCCGCATGGGTCATGGAGGAGTCTTTCTCTGTGGGGATGGCCTGATCCCAAGTGATTGGTGTCATTCTGTGGGTGGGAGGAATCCTTTCTGTGTTTACTTACCTCAATTGTCCCACCAAAGAGGGATTCCAGAGCAGAGCCCTGAGTAGGGGTGACTAGATGTCTCTACCTCTGGTTAAGATTGGGTGACTTGGGGCATGGTAGGCCCCATATGTGGGCTCATGGTCCAACCACTGAGAGGCTTTACTTGAGGACAGGGTTCAAACTGAGCGTCCCAAAGTGTGTTTGTGCCCACCGCAGCTCTTAAGCATGGGCAGGGCCTCAGGGACCCTACACTACCCTCAGGGGCCCTACAACTACTCCTGTAGGCCCTACAGGGGTCCTACACTGAACTTTGGATAAGATGCCAACCACAAGATTCTGGCGAGTGGGAAGGAGGTGTTAAGATTTCTGCATCACGTTCACCCATGGGAAATGAGTAGAGATAAGGTCTAGGTTTCTGGAGCCTGAAAACCAGGTTGGAAATAAATGGCAACCTAAGGCCATGGCGGTTCAGAAGTTCACAGTGTACAGCAAGCTGTCTGGGTGTCGGTTGGGAATTCAGGAGTCAGGTTGTGTCAGACAGGGCATTAGTGCACAGGCTAGACTATATAATTGGTGTACAGTTGAGTGGCATGCAGGTTTATCCTCATTTGAGGTTTCTGAGTAGAACCGTAGGGCAACGTTTTTCTTCTAGAGGGCAGGCAGAGTGCAGGACTATGTCATGGGAAATCCCAAAATGGAGGGCGTGTGGTCCAGGAGAGTGAGGACGGAAGTATGAGAACACTAGCTATGCTTAGGTTTTAGGGTGAGGGCACAGCAGGTGCACTCTGAAGTGCTTAATCAAGATCTCGTGCATCTGAAGTCAAGTCGAAGGTCAGCCGTTGGCTCAGGTTGGAGATTCTTTCCTGATCCGACTTCATGAAGACTGGGGTCATCATGTGACCTTGGAAGCTTTCCATGATATGAATTGTGAGGTGGTCCATGCACAAGGACTCCTGTGGGACAGTCGACACCTGTTGGATGGCTCAAGGATGTCCCATACGGAACGACGCAAGGCAGGGTTCTAAGGGTTCTAAGGACCCATAAGGAGAGATGCCTGGAAACCAAAGCATACGTATGGCAGGACTGATCTACAGACCATGAGGAGAACTCTTCGGGATATGAAAAAAGGGCGAGTGTGAGGCTCTTGATAAAGTTTGTGTCTCTGGATATCATGTCACTCATGGTCGTGAAATTTCCGGGTGACATCATGGGAAATGGACGAGTCATACTCTCTGGTCCAGCCACTGAGAGGACGTACTAGAGGACAGGACTCACGCTGAGGGTCACAATGCGTGTTTATGCCCTCGTCGCACTCAACAATGGGCGGTACCTCAGTAGAATGCTTCTTTCTCCTACACTTAACGTTCGACAACATGCCAAACACAAGGTTTCTTGCCATGGGTAGGAAGAGTTCTGATTTCTGAATCACAGTGACACGTGGGCAGTGAATGGAGATAAGGTCTAGGTTCTGAAGCCTGAAAACTGAGGTGGGGAAGAGATGATGACCTAAGGCCATGGCGGGTCTGATGTGCTCAGTGTGCGGTCAGCTGTCTGGGTGTTGGTCACGAGGTCCGGGCTCAGGTTGTCAGACAGTGCATTAGTGCCCAGGTTAGACTATATATTTTGGGTGCCTTCGAGTGCCGTTTAGGTTCTGATCTGAAGAACTCTTCTGGATATGAAGAATGAGCGATTCTGAGGCGCGTGCTCAGGCTTTTGTCTCTGGATTTTGTATCAGCGACGGCCGTGGAATGTTGGGGAGGCCTCATGGGCCATGGACGAATCTTACTCTCTGTGGATTGGGCCCGATCCCAATTGTTTTTCGTCAATCTGTGGGATGGGAGGACTCCTTTCAGGTTTGTTACCACAGGTGTCCCACCAAATGAGGAATTCGAAAGCAGAGCCCTGGGAAATAGTGAAGGGACAACCTGAACTATGGTTAAAAATAGGGGCCTAGGGGCATGGCAAGCCCAATATGCTGTCTCTCCATCCAGCCACTGAGAGGCCTTACCTGAGGACTGGGCTCAGACTGAGGGTCACAAAGTGTGTTTGTGACCAATGTGGCCCGCAAGCATGGGCGGGGCCTCATGGGTCACACTGGTTTCAAGTACACTGAACCTTGGACAACATGCCAACCACAAGGTTTCTTCCCTGGGGAAAGAGTTCTGATTTCTGCATCATTTTCAAACCCAGGCCATGATTGGTGATAAGGTCTAGGTTCTGAAGCCTGAAAACCAAGGTTGAGAAGAGATGACGACCTAAGGCCATGGCGGGACCGATGTGCTCAGTGTGCGGTCAGCTGTCTGGGTGGGCCTGGAGGTCTAAGCTCAGGCTGTGCCAGAAAGGGCATTGTGCCCAGGTCAGCCTATATATTTGGGGTAGAGCCGAATGGAGTGCAGGTGGATCCTCATTTGCGGTTTCTGGGTAGCCCCAGAGGGCAATGTTTTTCTTCTGGAGGGCAGGCAGAGTGCTGCATTGTAGTTCTGGATTGCCAAACTGGAGGGCTTGTGGGCCAGTAGTCTGAGGACGGAAGTCTGAGAACCCAAGCTATGCCTAGGTTTCTGGGTGAGGATATGGCAGGCACAATCTACATACCTGAATCGAGATCTCGTGCATCTGCAGTCATGGCGAGGATCAGACGAACGCTCAGTTTGGACTTTCTGTCCCTGATGGCCCCTTCTTTAAGGGGGGGTGGATCACGAGTCCATGGGGGTTTTCTGACGATGGGAGTTCTAAGAAGCTCCCAACTGCAAAGATTCTTCTGCAGGACAATTGAGACCTCTTGGTTGGCTCCAGGACAACGATGCCGAACAGGGTTCTAAGGATGGATGGCTGGGTAGCCCACCTCACATTCCAATTGTCTCCAAGCAACAAGACGGGTTAGATCTGCTGGATCTGGGGGAGCAGCCGAGGAGGCTGAGTTGAAATGGACTCTCCCGTGGATGTGTCCTAATATGATTTACTGTCTATGGAGACCTTGGAATGAAGCGGTGCACTGGGGCCCTGAAGGGTTCTCCTAAAGAGAGGCTTTCACACAGCTCCATCGTGCAAGTTTCCCATGTGTAGATGAGATTTGTTCTGATGGGTGAGTCAAGAAACAGCCATATGCTGTTATTGAAATCCAGGCCTCTGAGGAGAGATGCCTGGAAAACAAAGCAATGGATCCGATAGGTGCCTAGGGGCCTGTTCGTTCCATTTTACCTCTGGGGACATCAGTCTACGGGTCTGAGTGCCGGTAGGGGCTCAGATGGGCCCAGATTGCCCCTGTTTGTCCTGGGAAGCCACAAATATTGGGATGGCCTCGGGGACTTTGGAGGTTTATCCTATTAGTAGGGTTGTGGCCATTTGAATGGGCACATACAATTCCCTTGGAGAGGGCAAACACAGTCGTCAGGTTTGGCTCCAGGGGCCTGAGCCTGTAGGGTGTGTAGGCCAGGGCTTTGGACAGTTGTCTGAAAACACAAAATCGGCTCATGTTTCGGGTGATAGGTATGGCAGGACTGATCTACATACAATGAGGAGAACTCTTCGTGATATGAAAAAAGGGCGAGTGTGAGGCTCTTGATCAAGTTTTTGTCTCTGGATATCGTGTCACTCATGGTCGTGAAATTCCCGAGTGACTTCCTGGGAAATGGACGAGTCATACTCTCTGGGGGTTTGGCCCCGTACAAACAGTTTGGGGTCATTTTGTGGGATGGAAGAAGTCCGTTGTTCTGTTGTTGTTGATTTGTTTTGATTTGTTTTTCAATCAGGTGTCCCACCAAATGAGGGATTCCAGAGTAGAACCCTGGGGAGGTGCGACTGGACAACCAGAAATCTGGTTAAAAATTGGGGCCTAGGGACATGTCAAGCCCATTATGACATCTAATGGTCCAGCCACTGAGAGGACGTACTAGAGGACTGGACTCACGCTGAGGGTCACAATGCGTGTTTATGCCCTCGTCGCCCTCAACAATGGGCGGGGCCTCAGTGTGAATGCTGGTTTCTCCTACACTGAACGTTGGACAACATGCCAACCACAAGGTTTCTTGCCATGGGTAAGGAAGAGTTCTGATTTCTGCATCACAGTGACCCGTGGGCAGTGAATGGAGATAAGGTCTAGGTTCTGAAGCCTGAAAACTGAGGTAGGGAAGAGATGATGACCTAAGGCCATGGCGGGTCTGATGTGCTCAGCGTGCAGTCAGCTGTCTGGGTGTTGGTCACGAGGTCCGGGCTCAGGTTGTCAGACAGTGCATTAGTGCCCAGGTTAGACTATATATTATGGGTGCATTCGAGTGCCGTGTAGGTTCTGATCTGAAGAACTATTCTGGATATGAAGAATGAGCGATTCTGAGGCGCCTGCTCAGGCTTTTGTCTCTGGATTTTGTATCAGCGATGGCCGTGAAATGTTGGGCAGGCCTCATGGACCATGGACGAATCTTGCTCTCTGTGGATTTGGCCCGATCCCAATTTTTTTTCGTCAAACTGTGGGATGGGAGGACTCCTTTCAGGTTTGTTACCTCAGGTGTCCTACCAAAAGATGAATTCCAAAGCAGAGCCCTGGGAAATAGTGAAGGGACAACCCAAACTATGGTTAAAAATAGGGGCCTAGGGGCATGGCAAGCCCAATATGCTGTCTCTCCATCCAGCCACTGAGAGGCCTTACCTGAGGACTGGGATCAGGCTGAGGGTCACAAAGTGTGTTTGTGACCAATGTGGCCTGCAAGCATGGGCGGGGACTCATGGTCCACACTGGTTTCAACTACACTGAACCTTGGACAACATGCCAATCCCAAGGTTTCTTGCCCTGGGGAAAGAGTTCTGATTTCTGCATCATTTTCAAACCCGGGCCGTGATTGGTGATAAGGTCTAGGTTCTGAAGACTGAAAACCAAGGTTGAGAAGAGATGACGACCTAAGGCCATGGCGGGTCCGATGTGCTCAGTGTGCGGCCAGCTGTCTGGGTGGGGCCAGGAGGTCTAAGCTCAGGCTGTGTCAGAAAGGGCATTAGTGCCCAGGTCAGCCTATATATTTGGGGTAGAGCTGAATGGCGTGCAGGTTGATCCTCATTTGCGGTTTCTGGGTAGCCTCAGAGGGCAATGTTTTTCTTCTGGAGGGCAGGCAGAGTCCTGCATTGTAGTTCTGGATTGCCAAACTGGAGGGCTTGTGGGCCAGTAGTCTGAGGACGGAAGTCTGAAAATCCAAGCTAGGCCTAGGTTTCTGGGTGAGGATATGGCAGGCACAATCTTCAGACCTGAATCGAGATCTCGTGCATCTGTAGTCAGGGCGAGGATCAGACGAACCCTCAGGTTGGACATTCTGTCGCGGATGGCCCCTTCTTGAAGGGGGGGTGGATCAGGAGGCCATGGAGGTTTTCCCACGATGGGAGATGTGAGAAGCTCCCAACTGCAAAGATTCTTCTGTAGGATAATTGACACCTGTTGGTTGGCTCCAGGACAACGATTCTGAGCAGGGTTCTAAGGATGGTTGGCTGGGTAGCCCACCTCGCATTCCAATTGTCTCCAAGCAACAAGAGAGGTCAGATCGGCTGGATCTGGGGGAGCAACCGAGGAGGCTGAGTTGAAATGTACTCTCCCGTGGATGTGACCTAATATGATTTTGTGTCTATGGAGACCTTGGAATGAAGCGGTGGCACTGGGGCCCTGAAGGGTTCTCCGAACGAGAGGCTTTCACAAAGCTCCATCGTGCAAGTTTCCCATGTGTAGATGAGATTTGTTCTGATGGGTGAGTCAAGAAACAGCCATATGCTGTTATTGAAAACCAGGCCTTTGAGGAGAGATGCCTCGAAACCAAAGCAATGTTTCCGATAGTTGCCTAGGGGCCTGCTCGTTCCTTATTACCTCTGGGGATATCAGTCTACGGGTCTGAGTTCAGGTGCTCAGATGGGCTCAGATTGCCCCTGCTTGTCCTGGGAAGCCACCACTATTGGGATGGCCTCAGGAATTTTGGTGGTTTATCCTCTTAGTAGGGTTGTGGCCATTGGAATGGGCACATACAATTCCCTTGGAGGTGCAAGCACAGTCTTCACGTTTGGTCTCAGGGGCCTGGGCCTGTAGGTTGTGTAGGCCAGAGCTGTTGGGACAGTTCTCTGAAAACAAAAACTCGGATTATGTTTCAGGTCATAGGTATGGCAGGACTGATCTACAGACCATGAGGAGAACACTTTGGGATATGAAAAGTGGGCGAGTGTGAGGCTCTTGCTCAAGTTTTTGTCTCTGGATATCGTGTCACTCATGGTCGTGAAGTTTCCGGGTGACGTCACGGGAAATGGACGAGTCTTACTCTCTGTGGGTTTGGCCCCGTCCAAAGAGTTTGGGGTCATTCTGTGGGATGGAAGAAGTCCGTTTTTTTTGTTGTAGTTGATTTCTTTAGTTTTGTTTTTCAAACTCAGGTGTCCCACCAAATGAGGGATTCCTTGGTAGAGCACTGGGGAGTTGTGACTGGACAACCAGAAATCTGGTAAAAATTGGGGCCTAGGGACATGTCAAGCCCATTATGACATCTAATGGTCCAGCCACTGAGAGGATTTACTAGAGGTCAGGTATCACGCTGAGGGTCACAATGCGTGTTTATGCCCTCGTCGCACTTAAGAATTGGCGTGACCTCAGGGTGAATGCTGGTTTCTCCTACACTGAACGTAGGACGACATGGCAACCACAAGGTTTCTTGCATTGGGTAAGCAGGAGTTCTGATCTCTGCATCACAGTCACCCCTGGGCAGTGATGGGAGATAAGGTTTACATTCTGAGGCTGAAAACTGAGGTAGGGAAGAGATGATGACCTAAGGCCATGGCGGGTCTGATGTGCTCAGTGTGCAGTCAGCTGTCTGGGTGTTGCTCAGGAGGTCCCGTCTCAGGTTGTGTCAGACAGTGCATTACTGCCCAGGTTAGACTATATATTTTTGGTCATTCGAGTGCCGTGTAGGTTTATTCTCATTTAATGTGCCCGGGCAGCTCTTTAGGCAATATATATTTTCTAGAGGGCAGGCAGAGTGCTGCAATGATGGTCCGGAATTGCCAAACTTGTATGTTTCGGGGCCAGGAGTGTGAGGATGGAAGTCTGAGAACACAAGCTAGACTTGGGTTTCAGGGCGAGGGCACGGCATGTACCCCCTGAAGATCTGAAGCAATATCTCATGCTTCTGAAGTCAGAGCGAAGATCAGACGTTGGCTCAGCTTGGATTTTCTGTTCATGACGGCCCCTTCATGAAGGGAGCGGATTTTCGAGAGCGTGGAGGTTTTCCCACGTTGGGTCTGGTGGGATGCCCCCTCCAAGGATTCCTTCTGCGGGACAATTGAGACCTGTTGGACAGCTCCAGGACATCCCATATGGATGAGTCCAGACCAATGTTCGAGGATGGATGCCTGGGAAGCCCGCCTCACATTCCAATTGTCTCCTAGCGACAAGACAGTTTAGATCTGATGGCTCTGCGGGAGAAACCGGGGTGGCTGAGTTGCAATGGACTTTCCTGAGGATGGGTCTAATGTGTTTCTGTGTCCATGAGGGCCTTGGAATGGGGCGGTGGCACCGGGACCCTGAAGTATTCTCCCAAGTTTTTGACATAGCTCCCATGCACAAGTTTCCTTGTGGAGACGAGTTTGGTTCTGATGGGTGCCTCAGGAAAACCCCAATGCTGGTATTGGAATCCAGGGTTTTGAGGAGACATGACTGTAAACCAAAGCAATGGATCCAATTTTAGCCTATGGTCATGTCTGGTTCAATCTTCTTCTCTGGGGACATCCATCTAGGGTATGAGTGGAGGTAGATGCTCAGCTGGTGTCAGACTGACCTTTTTTGTCCCGGGCGACCTATACTATTGGGATGGCCTCAGGGACTTTGGAGGGTTCTCCTAATTTGTACAATTATGGACAATGGAATGGGCAGAATTCCCATGGATTGGGTAGGCACAGTCCTAATGTGTGGCTCCAGGGTCCCCAGCCTGGATGGTGTGTGGCCCAAGATTTTGAGGACAGAAGTTTGAAAACACAAACTCAGCTTATGTTTGGGGACGTAGGTATGGCAGGACCGATCTACAAACCATGAGATGACATCTTCAGGATATGAAGAAAGAGCGAGTCTGAGGCGCTTGCTCAGACTTTTGTCTTTGGATTTTGTTTCACCGATGGCCGTGGAATGTCGAGGAGGCCTCATGGGCCATGGAGGAATCTTCCTCTCAGTGGTTTTAGCCCAATCCCAATTGTTTTTCGTCATCTGTTGGATGGAGGACTCCTTTCAGGGTTGTTACATCAGGTGTCCCACCAAAAGAGGAATTCCAAAGCAGAGCCATGGGGAAGAGTGAAGGGACAACCCGAAATATAGTTAAATATTGGGCCCTAGGGGCATGTCAAGCCCAATATGCTGTCTCTCCATTAAGCCACTGAGAGGCCTTACGTGAGGACTGGGCTAAGGTTGAGGGTCACAATGTGTTTTTGTGACCAATGAGGCACGCAAGCATGGGCGGGGCCTCATGGGCCACACTGGTTTCAAGTACACTGAACCTTGGACTACATGCCAACCACAAGGTTTCTTGCCATGGGGAAAGCGTTCTGATTTCTGCATCATTTTCAAACCCGGGCCTTGATTGGACATAAGGTCTAGGTTCTGAAGCCTGAAAACGAGATTGAGAAGAGATGACGACCTAAGGCCATGGCGGGTCCGTTGTGCTCAGTGTGCGGCCAGCTGTCTGGGTGGGGCCTGGAGGTCCAGGCTCAGGCTGTGACAGAAAGGGCATTAGTGCCCAGGTCAGCCTATATATGTGGGGTACAGCCGAATGGCGTGCAGGTTCATCCTCATTTGGCGATTCTGGGTAGGCCTAGAGGGCAATGTTTTTCTTCTGGAGAACAGGCAGAGTGCTGCATTGTAGTTCTGGATTGCCAAATTGGAGGGCTTGTGGGCCAGTAGTCTGAGGACGGAAGTCTGAGAACCCAAGCTAGGCCTAGGTTTCTGGGTGAGACCTGAATCGAGATCTCGAGCATTTGAAATCAGGGCGAGGATCAGACGATCGCTCAGGTTTGACATTCTGTCCCTGATGGCCCCTTCTTGAAGGGGTGGTGGATCACGAGGCCATGGGGCTTTTCCCACGATGGGAGTTCTGAGAAGCTCCAAACTGCTAAGTTGCTTCTGCAGGACAATTGAGACCTGTTGGTTGGATCCAGGACAACGATTCCGAGCAGGGTTCTAAGGATGGATGGCTGGGTAGCCCACCTCAGATTCCAAATGTCTCCAAGCAACAAGACAGGTTAGATCTGCTGGATCTGCGGGAGCAACCGAGGAGGCTCAGTTGAAATGGACTCTCCCGTGGATGTGTCCTAATATGATTTTGTGTCTATGGAGACCTTGGAATGAAGCGGTGGCACTGGGGCCCTGAAGGGTTCTACTAGAGAGAGGCTTTCAAACAATTCCATCGTGCAAGTTTCCTATGTGTAGATGCGATTTGTTCTGATGGGTGAGTCAAGAAACAGCCATATGCTGTTATTGAAATCCAGGCCTCTGAGGAGAGATGCCTGGAAATCAAAGCAATGGATCCGATAGGTGCCTAGGGGCCTGTTCGTTCCTTTTTACCTCTGGGGACATCAGTCTACGGGTCTGCGTGCCGGTAGGTGCTCCGATGGGCCCAGATTGCCCCTGTTTGTCCTGGGAAGCCACAAATATTGGGATGGCCTCAGGGACTTTGGAGGTTTATCCTCGTAGTAAGGTTGTGGCCATTGGAATGGAGACATACAATTCCCTTGAAGAGGGCAAGCACAGTCTTCAGGTTTGGTGCAGGGCCCTGAGCCTGTAGGATGTGTAGGCCAGGTCTGTTTGGACAGTTGTCTGAAAACACAAACTCGGCTTATGTTTGGGTCATAGGTATGGAGGGACTGATCTACAGACCATGAGGAGAACTCTTCGGGTAATGAAAAAAGGGCGAGGGTGAGGCTGTTGCTCAAGTCTTTGTATGTGAATATTGTGTCACACATGGTCGTGAAATTTCCGGGTGACTTCATGGGAAATGGACTAGTCTTACTTTCTGGGGGTTTGGCCCCGTCCAAAGAGTTTGGGGTCATTCTATGGGATGGAAGAAGTCCGTTGTTCTGTTGTTGTTGATTTGTTCTGTTCTGTTTTTCAAACTCAGGTGTCCCACCAAATGAGGGATTCCAGAGTAGAGCCCTGGGGAGGGGCGACTGGACAACCAGAAATCTAATTAAATATTGGGGCCTAGGGACATGTCAAGCCCATTATGACATCTAATGGTCCAGCCACTCCAAGCAACAAGACAGGTTAGATCTGCTGGATCTGGGGGAGCAACCGAGGAGGCTGAGTTGAAATGGACTCTCCCGTGGATGTGTCCTAATATGATTTTGTGTCTATGGAGACCTTGGAATGAAGCGGTGGGACTGGGGCCCTGAAGGGACCTAGAGGACAGGACTCACGCTGAGGGTCACAATGCGTGTTTATGCCCTCGTCGCACTCAAGAATGGGCGGGGCGTCAGGGTGAATGCTGGTTTTTCCTACACTGAACGTTGGACATCATGCCAACCACAAGGTTTCTTGCCATGGGTAAGGAAGAGTTCTGAATTCTGCATCACAGTCACCCCTGGGCATTGATTGGAGATAAGGTCTAGGTTCTGAAGCATGAAAACTGAGGTAGGGAAGAGATGATGACCTAAGGCCATGGCGGATCTGAAGTGCTCAGTATGCGGTCAGCTGTCTGGGTGTTGGTCACGATGTCCGGGCTCAGGTTGTCAGACAGTGCATTAGTGCCCAGGTTAGACTAAATATTTTGGGTGCCTTCGAGTGCCGTGTAGGTTCTTATCTGAAGAACTCTTCAGGATATGAAGAATGAGCGAGTTTGAGGCGCGTGCTCAGGCATTTGTCTCTGGATTTTGTATCAGCAATGGTCCTGGAATGCTGCGGAGGCCTCATGGGCCATGGACGAATCTTGCTCTCTGTGGATTTGGCCCGATCCCAATTGTTTTTCGTCAATCTGTGGGATGGGAGGACTCCTTTAAGGTTTGTTACCTCAGGGGTCCCACCAAAAGAGGAATTCCAAAGCAGAGCCCTGGGGAAGAGTGAAGGGACAACCCGAACTACGGTTAAAAATTGGGGCCTAGGTGCATGGCAAGCCCAATATGCTGTATCTCCATCCATCCTCTGAGAGGCCTTACCTGAGGACTGGGCTCAGGCTGAGGGTCACAATGTGTGTTTGTGACCAATGTGGCCTGCAAGCATGGGCGGGGCCTCATGGGCCACACTGGTTTCAATTACACTGAACCTTGGACAACATGCCAACCACAAGGTTTCTTGCCATGGGGAATGAGTTCTGATTTCTGCATCATTTTCAAACCCGGGCCATGAATGGAGATAAGGTCTAGGTTCTGAAGCCTGAAAACTGAGGTTGAGAAGAGATGACGACCTAAGGCCATGACGGGTCTCATGTGCTCAGTGTGCGGCCAGCTGTCTGGGTGGGGGCAGTAGGTCCATGCTCAGGGTGTTTCAGAAAGGGCTTTAGTGCCAGGTCAGCCTATATATTTTCGGTACAGCCGAATGGCGTGCAGGTTGATGCTCATTTGGGTTATCTGGGTAGCCCCAGAGGGCAATGTTTTTCTTCTGGAGGGCAGGCAGAGTGCTGCATTGTAGTTCTGGATTGCCAAACGGAGGACTTGTGGGCAAGTAGTCTGAGGACGGAAGTCTGAGAAGCCAAGCTATGCCTAGGTTTCTGGGTGAGCGTATGGCAGGCACAATCTACAGACCTGAATAGAGATGTAGTGCATCTGAAGTCAGGGCGAGGATCAGACGATCTCTCAGGTTGGACATTCTGTCCCTGATGGCCCCTTTTTGAAGGGGGGAGTGGATCACGAGGCCATGGGGGTTTTCCCACGATGGGAGTTGTGAGAAGATCCCAACTGCAAAGATACTTCTGCAACAATTGAGACCTGTTGGTTGGCTCCAGGACAAGGATTCCGAGTAGCGTTCTAAGGATGGATGGCTGGGTAGCCCACCTCACATTCCAATTGTCTCCAATCAACAAGACAGGTTAGATCTGCTGGATCTGGGGGAGCAACCGAGGTGGCTGAGTTGAAATGGACTCTCCCGTGGATGTGTCCTAATATGATTTTGTGTCTATGGAGACCTTGGAATGAAGCGGTGTCACTGGGGCCCTGAAGTGTTCTCCAAATAGAGGCTTTCACACCGCTCCATCGTGCAAGTTTCCCATGTTTAGATGAGATTTTTTCTGATGGGTGAGTCAAGAAACAGCCATATGCTGTTATTGAAATCCAGGCCTCTGAGGTGAGATGCCTCCAAACCAAAGCAATGGATCCGATAGGTTCCTAGGGGCCTGTTCCTTCCTAATTACCTCTGGGGATATCAGGCTACGGGTCTGAGTGCAGGTAGGTGCTCAGATGGGCTCAGATTGTCCCTGTTTGTCCTGGGAAGCCACCACTATTGGGATGGCCTCAGGGACTTTGGAGGTTTTTTCTATTAGTAGTGTTGTGGCCATTGGAATGGGCACACAGAATTTCCTTGGAGAGGGCCAGTACAGTCCTCAGGTTGGCTCCAGGGGCCTGAGCTGGTAGGGTGTGTAGGCCAGGGCTGTTTGGACAGTTGTCTGAAAACACAAACTCGGATTATGTTTCGGGTCATATGTATGGCAGGACTGATCTACAGACCATGAGTAGAACTCTTCGGGATATGAAAAATGGGCGAGTGTGAGGCTCTTGCTCAAGTTTTTATCTCTGGATATCGTGCCATTCATGTTCATGAAATATCATGATGACTTCATGGGAAATGGAGGAGTCTTACTCTCTAGGGGTTTGGCCCCGTCCAAAGAGTTTAGGGTCATTCTGTAGGATGGAAGATGTCCGTTTTTTTTTTATTGTTGTTGTTGTTTTGTTTTGATTTTCAAACCCCACCAAATGAGGGATTCCAGAGTAGAGCCCTGGGGAGGGGCGATTGGACAACCAGAAATCTGGTTTAAATTTGGGGCCTAGGGACATGTCAAGCTATTATGGCATCTAATATTCTAGCCACTGAGAGGACGTACTAGAGGACAGGACTCACGCTGAGGGTCAAAATGCGTGTTTATGCCCTCGTCCCACTCAAGAATGGGCGGGGCCTCAGGGTGAATGCTGGTTTCCCCTACACTGAACGTTGGACAACATGCCAACCATAAGGTTTCTTGCCATGGGTAAGGAAGAGTTCTGATTTCTGCATCACAGTCACCCCTGGGCAGTGATTGGAGATAAGGTCTAGGTTCTGAAGCCTGAAAACTGAGGTAGGGAAGAGATGTTGACCTAAGGCCACGGCGCGTCTTATGGGCTCAGGGTGCGGTCAGCTGTCTGGGTGTTGCTCAGGAGGTCCCCGCTCAGGGTGTGTCAGACAGTGCATTACTGCCCAGTTTATACTATATAATATGGGTACATTCGAGTGTTGTGTAGGTTCATTCTCATTTAAAGTGCCCGGGCAGCTCATTGGGCAATATTTTGTTACTCGAGGGCAGGCAGAGTGCTGCAATGATGGTCCGGAATTGCCAAACTTGTGGGCTTCGGGGCCAGGAGCGTGAGGACGGAAGTCTGAGAACACAAGCTAGACTTGGGATTCAGGGTGAGGGCACGGCATGTACCTCCTGAAGATCTGAAGCAATATCTCATGCATCTGAAGTCAGAGCGAAGATCAGACGTTGGCTCAGCTTGGATTTTCTGTTCATGACGGCCCCTTCATGAAGGGAGCCGAATCTCGAGGCCCTGGAGGTTTTCCCACGTTTGGAGTGGTGGGATGCCCCCTCCTAGGATTCCTTCTGCGGGACAATTGAGACCTGTTGTATAGCTCCAGGACATCCCATATGGATGAGTCCAGACCAGCGTTCGAGGATGGATGCCTGGGAAGCCCGCCTCGCATTCCAATTGTCTCCTAGCGACAGGACAGTTTAGATCTGATGGCTCTGCGGGAGCAACCGGGGTGGCTGAGTTGAAATGGACTTTCCTGAGGATGGGTCTAATGTGTGTTTGTGTCCATGAGGGACCTGGAATGGGGCGGTGGCACTGGGACCCTGAAGTATTCTCCTAAGCTTTTGACATAGCTCCCATGCACAAGTTTCATTGTGGAGACGAGGTTTGTTCTGATGGGTGCCTCAGGAAAACCCCAATGCTGGTATTGGAATCCAGGGTTTTGAGGAGACATGCCTGTAAACCAAAGCAATGGATCCGATTTGGCCTAGGATCCTGTCTGGTTCAATCTTCTTCTCTGGGGACATCCTTCTATGGTATGAGTGGAGGTAGATGCTCAGCTGGTGACAGACTGACCTTTTTAGTCCCGGGCGACCTATACTATTGGGATGGCCTCAGGGACTTTGGAGGGTTCTCCTAATTTGTACGATTTTGGACAATGGAATGGGCAGAATTCCCATGGATTGGGTAGGCACAGTCCTAATGTGTGGCTCCAGGGTCCCCAGCCTGGATGGTGTGTGGCCCAGGACTTTGAGGACAGAAGTCTGAAAACACAAACTCAGCTTATGTTTGGGGACGTAGGTATGGCAGGCCCGATTTACAAACCATGAGAAGACATCTTCAGGATATAAAGATAGTAGGAGTCTGAGGCGCTTGCTCAGGCTTTTGTCTCTGGATTTTGTTTCAGCGATGGCCGTGGAATGTCGAGGAGGCCTCATGGGCCATGGACGAATCTTGCTCTCTGTGGATTTGGCCGAATCCCAATTGTTTTTTGTCAATCTGTTGGATGGAGTACTCCTTTCAGGGTTGTTACCTCAGGTGTCCCACCAAAAGAGGAGTTCCAAAGCAGAGCCCTGGGGAAGAGTGAAGGGACAACCCGAACTATTGTTAAAAATTGAGGCATATGGTCATGGCAAGCCCAATATGCTGTCTCTTCATCCAGCCACTGAGAAACCTTACCTGAGGAGTGGGCTAATGCTGAGGGTCACAATGTGTGTTTGCCACCTATGTGGCCCACGAGAAATGGCGGGGCCTCATTGAACACACTGGTATCCACTACACTGGACATTATACAACAAGCCTACCACAAGGTTTCTTGCCATGGGGAAAAAGTTCTGATTTCTGCATCATTTTCAAACATGGGCAGTGATTGGAGATAAGGTCTAGGTTCTAAATCCTGAAAACCGTGGCTGGGAAGAGATAACGACCTAAGGCAATGGCTGGTCCGATGTGCTCAGTGAGCGGCCAGCTGTATGGGTGGGGCCAGGAGGTCCAGGCTCAGCCTCTGTCAGAAAGGGCATTATTGCCCAGGTCAGCCTATATATTTTGGGTTCAGCCAATTGGCGTGCAGGTTGATCTTCATTTGGGGTTTCTGGGTAGACCCTGAAGGCAACGTTTTTCTTCTGGAGGGCAGGCAGAGTGCTGCATTATAATTCTGGATTGCCAAACTGGAGGTCTTGTGGGCCATTAGTGTGAGGATGGAAGTCTGAGGACACAAGCTAGGCTTAGGTTTCTGGGTGAGGACATGGCAGGCACAATCTACAGATCTGAACCGAGATCTCGTGCATCTGAAGTCAGGGTGAGGATCAGACGATCGCTCAGGTTGGACCTTATGTCCCTGAGCGCCACTTCATGAAGGGGGGGGGGGATCACGAGGCCATGGGTGTTTTCTCACGATGGGAGTTGTGAGAAGCTCCCAACTCAAAGATTCTTCTGCAGGACAATTGAGAACTGTTGGTTGGCTCCAGGCTAACGGTTCCGAGCAGGGTTCTAAGGATGGATGGCTGGGTAGCCCACCTTGCATTCCAATTGTCTCCTAGCAACAAGACAAGTTAGATCTGCTGGATCTCGCGGAGCAACCGAATACGCTGAGTTGAAATGGACTCTCCTGTGGATGGGTCCTAATGTGTTTTTGTGTCTATGGATACCGTGGATGACGCGGTGGCACTGGGGCCATGAAGGGTTCTCCTAAACAGAGGCTTTGACATCACTCCCACATGCAAGTTTCCCATGTGTAGATGAGATTTGTTCTGGTGGGTGAGTGAAGAAACAGCTATATGCTGGTACTGAAATCCAGGCCTCTGAGGAGAGATGCCTGGAAACCAAAGCAATGGATCCGATTAGGGCCTAGGGGCCTGTTCGTTGCTTTTTACCTCTGGGGATATCAGTCTACAAGTCTGAGTGCAGGTAGGTTCTCAGATGGGCTCAGATTGCTTCTGTTTGTCCTGGGTAGCCACCACTATTGGGATGGCCTCAGGGACTTTGGAGGTTTATCCTATTAGTAGCGTTGTGGCCATTGTAATGGGCACACAGAATTCCCTTGGAGAGGGCAAGTACAGTCCTCAGGTTGGCTCCAGGGCCCTAAGACTGTAGGCTATGTAGGCCAGGGCTGTTTGGACAGTTGTCTGAAAACAGAAACTCGGCTTATGTTTCGGGTCATAGGTATGGCAGGACTGATCTACAGACCATGAGGAGAACTCTTCGGGATATGAAAATAGGGCGAGTGTGAGGCTCTTGCTCAAGTTTTTATCTCTGGTTATCGTGTCACTCATGGTCGTGAAATTTCCGGGTGATTTCATGGGAAATGGACGAGTCTTACTCTCTGGGGGTTTGGCCCCGTCCAAAGAGTTTGGGGTCATTCTGTGGGATGGAAGAAGTCCGTTGTTCTGTTGTTGTTGATTTGTTCTGTTCTGTTTTTCAAACTCAGGTGTCCCACCAAATGAGGGATTCCAGAGTAGAGCCCTGGGGAGGGGCGACTGGACAACCAGAAATCTAATTAAATATTGGGGCCTAGGGACATGTCAAGCCCATTATGACATCTAATGGTCCAGCCACTCCAAGCAACAAGACAGGTTAGATCTGCTGGATCTGGGGGAGCAACCGAGGAGGCTGAGTTGAAATGGACTCTCCCGTGGATGTGTCCTAATATGATTTTGTGTCGATGGAGACCTTGGAATGAAGCGGTGGGACTGGGGCCCTGAAGGGACCTAGAGGACAGGACTCACGCTGAGGGTCACAATGCGTGTTTATGCCCTCGTCGCACTCAAGAATGGGCGGGGCGTCAGGGTGAATGCTGGTTTTTCCTACACTGAACGTTGGACATCATGCCAACCACAAGGTTTCTTGCCATGGGTAAGGAAGAGTTCTGAATTCTGCATCACAGTCACCCCTGGGCATTGATTGGAGATAAGGTCTAGGTTCTGAAGCATGAAAACTGAGGTAGGGAAGAGATGATGACCTAAGGCCATGGCGGATCTGAAGTGCTCAGTATGCGGTCAGCTGTCTGGGTGTTGGTCACGATGTCCGGGCTCAGGTTGTCAGACAGTGCATTAGTGCCCAGGTTAGACTAAATATTTGGGTGCCTTCGAGTGCCGTGTAGGTTCTTATCTGAAGAACTCTTCAGGATATGAAGAATGAGCGAGTTTGAGGCGCGTGCTCAGGCATTTGTCTCTGGATTTTGTATCAGCAATGGTCCTGGAATGCTGCGGAGGCCTCATGGGCCATGGACGAATCTTGCTCTCTGTGGATTTGGCCCGATCCCAATTGTTTTTCGTCAATCTGTGGGATGGGAGGACTCCTTTAAGGTTTGTTACCTCAGGGGTCCCACCAAAAGAGGAATTCCAAAGCAGAGCCCTGGGGAAGAGTGAAGGGACAACCCGAACTACGGTTAAAAATTGGGGCCTAGGTGCATGGCAAGCCCAATATGCTGTATCTCCATCCATCCTCTGAGAGGCCTTACCTGAGGACTGGGCTCAGGCTGAGGGTCACAATGTGTGTTTGTGACCAATGTGGCCCGCAAGCATGGGCGGGGCCTCATGGGCCACACTGGTTTCAAGTACACTGAACCTTGGACAACATGCCAACCACAAGGTTTCTTGCCATGGGGAATGAGTTCTGATTTCTGCATCATTTTCAAACCCGGGCCATGAATGGAGATAAGGTCTAGGTTCTGAAGCCTGAAAACTGAGGTTGAGAAGAGATGACAACCTAAGGCCATGACGGGTCTCATGTGCTCAGTGTGCGGCCAGCTGTCTGGGTGGGGGCAGTAGGTCCATGCTCAGGGTGTTTCAGAAAGGGCTTTAGTGCCAGGTCAGCCTATATATTTTCGGTACAGCCGAATGGCGTGCAGGTTGATGCTCATTTGGGTTATCCTGTAAACTAAAGCAATGGATCCGATTTTGGCCTAGGGTCCTGTCTGGTTCAATCTTCTTCTCTGGGGACATCCTTCTAGGGTATGAGTGGAGTTAGATGCTCAGCTGGTGTCAGACTGCCCTTTTTTGTCCCGGGCGACCTATACTATTGTGATGGCCTCAGGGACATTGGAGGGTTCTCCTAATTTGTACGATTTTGGATAATGGAATGGGCAGAATTCCCATGGATTGGGTAGGCACAGTCCTAATGTGTGGCTCCAGGGTCCCCAGCCTGGATGGTGTGTGGCCCAGGACTTTGAGGACAGAAGTCTGAAAACACAAACGCAGCTTATGTTTGGGGACTTAGGTATGGCAGGCCCGATCTACAAACCATGAGAAGACATCTTCAGGATATGAAGATAGTGCGAGTCTGAGCCGCTTGCTCAGGCTTTTGTCTCTGGAGTTTGTTTCAGCGATGGCCGTGGAATGTCGAGGAGGCCTCCTGGGCCATGTACGATTCTTGCTCTCTGTGGATTTGGCCCAATCCCAATTGTTTTTCGTCAATCTGTTGGATGGAGTACTCCATTCAGGGTTGTTACCTCAGGTGTCTCACCAAAAGAGGAGTTCCAAAGCAGAGCCCTGGGGAAGAGTGAAGGGACAACCAGAACTATTGTTAAAAATTGGGGCCTAGGGGCATGGCAAGCCCAATATGCTGTCTCTTCATCCAGCCACTGAGAGGCCTTACCTGAGGACTGGGCTAAGGCTGAGGGTCACAATGTGTGTTTGCCACCTATGTGGCCCGCGAGCATTGGCAGGGCCTCATTGGACACACTGGTATCCACTACACTGAACATTATACAACAAGCCTACCACAAGGTTTCTTGACATCGGGAAAGAGTTTTGATTTCTGCATCATTTTCAAACATGGGCAGTGATTGGAGATAAGGTCTAGGTTCTAAATCCTGAAAACCGATGCTAGGAAGAGATAAGGACCTAAGGCAATGGCTGGTCCGATGTGCTCAGTGAGCGGCCAGCTGTTGGGTGGGGCCAGGAGGTCCAGGCTCAGGCTCTGTCAGAAAGGGCACTATTGCCCAGGTCAGCCTATATATTTTGGGTACAGCCAAGTGGCGTGCAGGTTGATCTTCATTTGGGGATTCTGGGTAGCCCCAGAAGGCAATGTTTTTCTTCTGGAGGGCAAGCAGAGTGCTGCATTATAATTCTGGATTGCCAAACTGTAGGGCTTGTGGGTCATTAGTCTGAGGATGGAAGTCAGAGGACACAAGCTAGGCTTAGGTTTCTGGGTGAGGACATGGCAGGCACAATCTACAGATCTGAACCGAGATCTCATGCATCTGAAGTCAGGGTGAGGATCAGACGATCGCTCAGGTTGGACCTTATGTCCCTGAGGGCCACTTCATGAGGGGTGGGAATCACGAGGCCATGGGTGTTTTCTCACGATGGGAGTTGTGAGAAGCTCCCAACATCAAAAATTCTTCTGCAGGACAATTGAGACCGGTTGGTTGGCTCCAGTCTAATGATTCCAAGCAGGCTTCTAAGGATGGATGGCTGTGTAGCCCACCTCGCATTCTAAGTGTCTCCTAGCAACAAGACAAGTTAGATCTGCTGGATCTCGCAGAGCAACCGAATACGCTGAGTTGAAATGGACTCTCTTGTGGAAGGGTCCTAATGTGTTTTTGTGTCTATGGATATGTTGGAATGACGCGGTGGCACTGGGGCCATGAAGGGTTCTCCTAAACAGAGGCTTTGACATCACTCCCACGTGCAAGTTTCCCATGTGTAGATGAGATTTGTTCTGGTGGGTGAGTCAAGAAACAGCCAGATGCTGGTACTGAAATCCAGGCCTCTGAGGAGAGATGCCTGGAAACCAAAGCAATGGATCCGATTAGGGCCTAGGGGCTTGTTCGTTCCTTTTTACCTCTGGGGATATCAGTCTACAAGTCTGAGTGCAGGTAGGTTCTCAGATGGGCTCAGATTGCTCGTGTTTGTCCTGGGAAACCACCACTATTGGAATGGCCTCAGGGACTTTGGAGGTTTATCCTATTAGTAGCGTTGTGGCCATTGGAATGGGCACTCAGAATTCCCTTGGAGAGGGCAAGTACAGTCCTCAGCTTGGCTCCAGGGACCTAAGCCTGTAGGCTGTGTAGGCCAGGGCTGTTTGGACAGTTGTCTGAAAACAGAAACTCGGCTTATGTTTCGGGTCATAGGTATGGCAGGACTAATCTACAGACCATGAGGAGAACACTTCGGGATATGAAAAAAGGGCGAGTGTGAGGCTCTTGCTCAAGTATTTATCTCTGGATATCATGCATTCATTGTCATGAAATTTTCGGGTGACTTCATGGCAAATGGAGGAGTCTTACTCCCTGGGTGTTTGGCCCAATCCAAAGAGTTGGGGTCATTCTGTGGGACGGAAGAAGTTCGTTTTTTGTTGTTGTTGTTTTGTTTTGTTTTGTTTTTCAAACTCAGGGGTCCCACCAAATGAGGGATTCCAGAGTAGAGCCCTGGGGAGGGGCGATTGGACAACCAGAAATCTGGTTAAAATTGGGTCCTAGGGACAGCTAGACTTGGGTTTCAGGGCGAGGGCACGGCATGTACCCCCTGAAGATCTGAAGCAATATCTCATGCATCTGAAGTCAGAGCGAGGATCAGACGTTGGCTCAGCTTGGATTTTCTGTTCATGACGGCCCCTTCATAAAGGGAGCCGAATCTCGAGGCCGTGGAGGTTTTCCCACGTTGGGAGTGGTGGGATGCCCACTCCAAGGATTCCTTCTGCGGGACAATTGAGACCTGTTGGACAGCTCCAGGACATCCCATATGGATGAGTCCAGACCAACGTTCGAGGATGGATGCCTGGGAAGCCCGCCTCGCATTCCAATTGTCTCCTAGGGACAAGACAGTTTAGATCTGATGGCTCTGCGGGAGCAACCGGGGTGGCTGAGTTGAAATGGGCTTTCCTGAGGATGGGTCTAATGTGTGTTTGTGTCCATGAGGGCCTTGGAATGGGGCTGTGGCACCGGGACCCTGAAGTATTCTCCTAAGCTTTTGACATAGCTCCCATGCACAAGTTTCCTTGTGGAGACCAGGTTTGTTCTGATGGGTGCCTCAGAAAAACCCCAATGCTGGTATTGGAATCCAGGGTTTTGAGGAGACATGCCTGTAAACCAAAGCAATGGATCCGATTTTGGCCTAGGGTCCTGTCTGGTTCAATCTTCTTCTCTGGGGACATCCTTCTAGGGTATGAGTGGAGTTAGATGCTCAGCTGGTGTCAGACTGCCCTTTTTTGTCCCGGGCGACCTATACTATTGGGATGGCCTCAGGGACTTTGGAGGGTTCTCCTAATTGTACGATTTTGGACAATGGAATGGGCAGAATTCCCATGGATTGGGTAGGCACAGTCCTAATGTGTGGCTCCAGGGTCCCCAGCCTGGATGGTATGTGGCCCAGGACTTTGAGGACAGAAGTCTGAAAACACAAACTCTGCTTATGTTTGGGGACGTAGGTATGGCAGGCCCGATCTACAAACCATGAGAAGACATCTTCAGGATATGAAGATAGTGCGAATCTGAGGCACTTGCTGAGGCTTTTGTCTCTGGATTTTGTATCAGCGATGGCCGTGGAATGTCGAGGAGGCCTCCTGGGCCATGGACTAATCTTGCTCTCTGTGGATTTGGCCCGATCCCAATTGTTTTTCGTCTATCTGTTGGATGGAGGACTCCTTTCAGGGTTGTTACATCAGGTGTCCCACCAAAAGAGGAATTCCAAAGAAGAGCCCTGGGGAAGAGTGAAGGGACAACCCGAACTATGGTTAAAAATTGGGGCCTAGGGGCATGGCAAGCCCAATATGCTGTCTCTTCATCCAGCCACTGAGAGGTCTTACCTGAGGACTGGGCTTAGGCAGAGGGTCACAATGTGTGTTTGCTACCTATCTGGACCGCGAGATATGGCGGGTCCTCAAGGGACACACTGGTTTCCACTACACTGAACGTTGGACAACAAGCCAACCACAAGTTTTCCTGCCATCGGGAAGGAGTTCTGATTTCTGCATCATTTTCAAACCTGGGCAGTGATTCGAGATATGGTAAGTTCTGAAGCCTGAAAACTGAGGTTAGGAAGGGATAACGACCTAAGGCCATGGGGGGTCTGAAATTCTCAGTTTGTAGCCAGCTGTCTGGGAGGGCCCAGGAGGTCCAGGCTCAGGCTGTGTCAGAAAGGGCATTATTGCCCAGGTCATCCTATATATTTTAGGTATAGCCAAGTGTCGTGCAGGTTGATCTTCACTTTGGGTTTCTAGGTAGCCCAGGAGGGCAATGTATTTCTTCTGCAGGGCAGGTAGAGTGCTGCATTGTAGTTCTGGATTGCCAAACTGTAGGGCTTGTGAGCCAGTAGTCTGTGGACAGAAGTCTGAGGACACAAGCAAGGCTTAGGTTTCTGGGTGAGGACATGGCAGGCACAATCTACAGACATGAACCGAGATCTCGTGCTAGTGAAGTCAGGGTGAGGATCAGACGATCGCTCAGGTTGGACCTTATGTCCCTGATGGCCCCTTTATGAAGGGGGGGGATCATATGGCCATGGGGTTCTCTCACGGTGGGAGTTCTGAGAAGCTCCCAACTGCAAATATTCTTCTGCAGGACAATTGAGACCTGTTGGTTGGCTCCAGGCCAATGATTCTGAGCAGGGTTTTAAGGATGGATGGCGGGGTAGGCCACCTCACATTCCAATTGTCTCCTAGCAACAAGACAAGTTAGATCTGCTGGATCTCGCGGAGCAACTCAATACGCTCAGTTGAAATGGAGTCTCCTGTGGATGGGTCCTAATGTGTTTTTGTGTCTATGGAGACCTTGTAATGGGACAGTGGCACACAGGCCCTGAAGGATTCTCCTAACTGGAGGTTTTGAGACATCTTCATAGGATAATTTTCCCATGTGGAGAAGAGATTTGTTCTGATTGCTGCCTCATGAAATCCCCATATGCTAATATTGGAAACCAGGCCTTTGAGGAGAGATACCTGTAACCGAAAGCAATTAATCTGAGTCAGGCCTAGGGGCCTGTCTGATTCAATCTTCTTCTCTGGGGACATCCATCTACGCTGAGTAGAGGTAGATGCTCAGCTGGTTTCAGATGACCCTTGTTTGTCCTGGGCGGCCTACATTATTGGGATGTCCTTGGGGACTCTGGAGGTTTTTCCTAATTTGTACGATTGTGGACAATGGAATGGGCAGAATTCCCGTGGGAAGGACAGGCACAGTCCTGATGTGTGGCTCCAGGGGCCCCAGCCTGAAGGGTCTGTGGGCCAGGAATGTGGGGACAGAAGTCTGAAAACACAAAGTCGGCTTAGGTTTGGGAAGTAGGTATGGCAGGCCCGATCTATAGACCGTGAGGAGAACTCTTCGGGATATGACAAAAGAGCGAGTGTGAGGCGCTTGCTCAGACTTTTGTCTATGGATTTGTTGTCAACGATGGCTGTGGAATCTCGGTGAGGCCTCATGGGCCATGGACGAGACTTCCTCTCTGTGAATTTGGTCCAATCCCAATTGTTTTGGTTCAGGGCGAGTATCAGATGTTGCCTCAAACTGGAGTTTGTGTCCATGACGGCCCCTTCCTGAAGGGGGTGGGGGCGTCATGAGGCCAGGGAGGTTTCCCTACGCTGGGAGTTGTGAGCTGCTCCAAACTTCAAAGTTTCCTTCTTCAGGACAGTCGAGTACTATTGGAGGGTTCCAGGATGCCCCATACAGAAAGACTCGAGAGCAGGGGCGTAAGCATGGATGCCGAGAAACGCCAACTCTCCTTCCCATTGCCTGGTCGAGACAAGGCACGCTCAATCTGCGGGCTCTTGGGTGAGCTACCCAGAAGGCTGAGTTTAAATGGACTTTCCTGAGGATGAGTCATAATGTGGGTTGGTGGCCATGGAGACCTTGGAATGTGGCAGTAGCTAAGGGACTCTGCAGGATTCTCCAACCCGAAGGGTTTGACACAACTCCAACAAGGAAGCTTTCCATGTGGAGATGAGAGGTGTGCTGTCTGGTGCCTCAGGATAGCCCCATAAGCTGGTCTTCGAACCCAGGCCTCTGAGGAGTGATACCTGGACACCAAAGCCAGAGTTCATAATAGGGCCTAGGGGCCTGTCTGGTTCCATCTTCTGTCTCTGCGAATATCAGTCTGTGTGTCTGCATGGAGGTAGTAGTTGCTCAGCTGGTGTCATAATGCCCCTGTTTGTCCAGTGCGGCTTGCGGTAGTGGGATGTCCTTGGGGACCTTGAGGTTTCTACTAATTTGTAGAGTTGTGGCCAATGGAACGGGCAGTTTCTTAGGAGAGAGCAGGCACAGTTCTGTGGTGTGGCTCCAGAGACCCCAGCCTGGAGGCGGTGTGGGCCACGGCTGTGCAGACAGACATCCAAAAACATAAACTCAGTTCAGGTATGGGGCCGAGGTTATGGCAGGCCTGATCTACAGTCCGTGAGGGGAGCTCCTCTGGATATGAAAGAAGGGTGAGAGGGAGGCATTCGTTCAGTCTTTTGTCTCTGGATATTTTGTCCACAATGGCCGTTTAATGTAGGAGTTGCCTCATGGGTCGTAGAAGTCTCCCTCTCTGGTAGTTTGTCCAGCCCCCAAGAGTTCGGGGTCATTCTGTGGGAAGGGAAGAGTCCTGTTTTCTGCTTCATGTGTCCCCCCAGTAGAGGGATTCTGGAGCATAGCAGTGGGTACTGACAACTGGAATACTCGCTCTCTGGTTAAGCCTGGGGGCCTATGGATATGACAAGCCCCATAGGCAGGATCTTGGTCCAGCCACTGAGAGGCGTTACTTTAATACGGGACTCACGCTACAAGTCACAATGCAGGTCTGTGCCCTAGGCGGCCCTCAAGCACTGGCGTGGCCTTTCCGACAATGCAGGGTTTCCCACATTGAACGTTGGACAACATGCCAACCACAAGGTTTCTGGCCATGGGGAAGGAGGAATTCTAATTTCTGCATCACGTTCACCCCTGGGCAGTGATTGGAGATAATGTCTAGGTTCTGAGGCCTGAAAACCGAGGTTGGGAAGAGATGACGAACTACAGCCATAGCGGGTCCCTTGTGTCCAGGTTGGAGCCAGCTGTCTAGGTGTCGTTTGGAATGTCTTGTCTCAGGCTGTGCCAGACAGGGCATTAGTACTCAGGGTAGGCTGTATAATTGCTTTACAGTCGAGTGGCATGCATTAGATAATCATTTGGGGTTTCTTATTAGCAGCATAGGGCAAAGTTTTTCTTCTGGAGGGCAGGCAGAGTGCTGCATTGTGGCTTCGGAATTCCCAAACTGGAGGGCTTGTGGGCCAGGAGAGTGAGGACGGAAGTCTGAGAACACAAGCTAGGCTTAGGTTTCGGGGAATGGACATGGCAGGCACACTCTGCAGAGCTGAATTGAGATCTCATGAGTCTGAAGTCAGGTCGAGGATCAGACGTTGGCTCAGGTTGGAGTTTCTGTCCAGTTTGGCCCCTTCATGAAGGGGGGAGCATTATGAGGCCATGGGGGTTTTCCCACTATTAGAGTTGTGAGATGCTCCAAACCGCAAGGATTCCTTCTGTGGGACAATTAAGATTTGTTGGATGGCTCCAGGACGTCTCCTAAGGTATTTTTCCAGAACAGGGTTCTAAGTATGGATGCCTGGGCAGACAGCCTCAATTCCAATTGTCTCCTAGCAACAAGAAACGTTTGATCTGCTGGCTTGGGGTAGCATCAGAGGGGGCTGAGTTGGAATGGACTTTCCTGAGGATGGTCTTAAATGAGTTGAAATGGACTTTCCTGAGGATGGTCTTAATGTTGGTTTGTGTCCATTGAGACCTTGGTATGGGGCAGTGCCACCAGGGCCCTGAAGGATTCTCCTAACCAGAGGTTATAACAAAGCTCCAATGAGCAAGTTTTCCATGGGGAGACAAGATTTGTTCTTATTGGTGCCTCAGGAAACCACCATTTGCTGGTATTGGAAATGAGGCCTCTGAGGAGAGATACCTGGAAACCAAAGCAATGGATCTGATTAGAGCCTAGGGGCCTATCCGGTTCAATATTCTTCTCTGGGGACATCTTTTGTCTGAGTGGAGGTAGTTGCTCAGCTGGTTTGAGATCACACCTGTTTGTCCTGGGCGGCCTACACTATTGGGATGGCCTCGGTAACTTTGGAGGTTTTTCCTAATTTCCAAGGTTGTGGCCAATGGAATGGGAAGAATTCTCTTGAAAGGGAAGCACAGTACTGAGGTGTGGCTCTAGGGACCCAAGTGTGGAGCGTGTGTGGTCCAGGGCTATTTGGACAAAAGTCTGAAAACACAAACTCCACTTAGGTTTGGGTCTGTAGGTATGGCCGGCCCGATATATAGACCGTGAGGAGAACTCATTGGGATATGAACAAAGGGCGAAAGTGAGGGCTTGCTCATGCTTATTTTTTTCTGGATATGTGTCACCGATTGCCATGGGATGTCCGGGTGTCCTCATGGGCCATCGATGAGGCTCCCTTTCTGGGGATTTGACCCAATCCCAAGAGTTTGGGGTCATTCTGTGGGAAGGGAGGAGGCCTTTCTGTTTTTTTTTTTTTTTTTTTTTTACCTCAGGTGGACCACCAAAAGAGGGATTCCACAGCAGAGTCCTTGGGAGGGGCGACTGGACAAACAGAACTCCGGTTAACATTGGGAACTAAGAACAAGGCAAGCCCCATATGTGGGCTCTTGGTCCAGACACTGAGAGGCCTTCCTTGAGCATAGGGCTCACATTGAGTTTCACAATGTGTTTTTGTGTCCAAGGAGCCCCTCAAGTCAGGGCGTGGCCTAATGTACCATGCTGGTTTCTCCTACACTGAACGTTGCACAATATTGCAAACACAAGTTTTCTGGCCATGGGGAGAAGGAGTTCTAATTTCTGCAACACTTTCACTCCTGGACTGTGATTGATTTTAAGGTCTAGGTTCTGAAGCCTGAAAACTGAGGTTGGGAAGAGATGAAGACCTAAGGCCATGGTGTGTCTGATGTGCTCAGTGTTCGGCCAGCTGTTGAGTGTGGGTTGGGAGGTGCAGGCTCAGGCTATGGCTGACAGGGAATTAGTGCCCAGACTAGACTGTATCATTGGGGTGCAGTCGAGTTTCATGCAGGTTGGTAATTATTTGGGGTTACTGGGTAGCCCCAGAGGGCAACGTTTTTCTTCTGGAAGGAAGACACAGTGCCACATAGTGGCTCCAGAATTCCCAAACTGGAAGGCTTGTGGGCCAGGAGTGTGAGGAAAAAATTCTGAGAACACAAGCCAGACTTAGATTTCGCGGTGAGGTGACGGCAGGAACCCTCTGCAGAGATGATTCGAGATCCCGTGTACCTGAAGACAGAGCTAGGATCAGACGTTGGCTCAGGTTGGAGTTTCTGTCCATGACGGCCCCTTCATGAAGGGGAGGGTGTCACGAGGCCATGGAGGTTTTCCCACGATGGGAATTGTGAGATGTTCCAAACCGCAATGTTTCCTTCCGTGGGACAGTCGAGACCTGCTGGATGGCTCCAGGACATCCCATAAGGAAGTTATCCAGAGCAGGGTTCTAAGGATGGATGCCTGGGCAGCCTGCCTCCCATTCCAGGTGTCTCATAGTGCCAAGGCAAGTTCGATCTGCTGGATCTTGGGGAGTAACCGAGGCGGGTGTGTTGAAATGGGTGAGTTGAGGATGGGTCATAATGTGCATTTGTGTCCTTGGAGACCTTGGAATGGGGTGCTTGATCCGGGGCCTTGAGGGATGTTCATAACCGGAGGTTTTGATGGAGCTCTAAAGAGTGCGTTTCCTATGTAGAGAAGAGAATTGTTTTGATGAGTGCCTAAGGAATCTCCCATATGCTGGTATTAGAAACCAGGCCTCTGAGGAGAGATGCCTGGAAACAAAAGCAATGGATATGATTAGGGCCCAGGTGCCTGTCCGGTTCAATCTCGTTCCTGGGGATACGTGTCTACGGATCTGTGGGGAGGTAGATGCTCAGCTTGTGTCAGATCGCCACTTTTGTCCTGGGTAGCCTATAATATTGGGAATGGCCTCGGGACTTTGGAGTTTCTCCTAATCTATAGGGTTGTGGCCAATGGAATGGGAAGAAATCCCCTGGAGAGGGCAGGCACAGTTCTGAGTTTGGCTCTAGGGGCCTAGCCTTGAGGGTGTGTGGGCCAGGCCTGTGGGGACAGAAGTCTGAAAACACAAACTCCGCTTAGGATTAGGGACATAGGTATGGCACGCCCAATCTACAGACCGTGATAACACTTCGGGATATGAAAACGGTGAGTTTGAGGTGCTTGCTCAGGTTTTGTCTCTGGATTTATGTCAACAATGTGGGTCGAATGCTGGCGTGGCCTCATGGGTTGTGGACGGCTTTCCTTCTCTGAGGATTTGACCCAATCCCAAGAGTTTGGGTACATTCTGTGGGATGGGAGGTGTCCTTTCTATTTTTTTATTTTATTTTATGTACTTCATGTGTGCCAATAAAAGAGGGATTCCAGAGCAGAGTCCTTGGTAGGGACAACTGGATAACCCCACCTCTGTTTAAGTTTGGGGGCCTAGGTGCATGGCAAGTCCAATATGTGGACTCTTGATTCAGACACTGAGAGGTCTTCCTTGAGGACAGGGCTCATGCTGAGGGTCACAAAGCCTATTTGTGCCCAAAAAGGCCCTCAAGCATGCGAAGGGCCTCATGGGCCACACTGGTTTCAACTACACTGAACCTTGGAAAATGCCAACCACAAGGTTTCTTGCCATGGGGAAAGAGTTCTGATTTCTGCATCATTTTCAAACCGGGGCAGTGATTGGAGATAAGGTCTAGGTTCTGAAGCCTGAACCGAGGTTGAGAAGAGATGACGACCTAAGGCCATGGCGGATCCGATGTGCTCAGTGTGCGGCTAGCTGTCTGGGTTGGGCCCGGAGGTCCAGGCTCAGGCTGTGTAAGAAAGGGCATTAGAGCCCAGTTCAGCCTATATATTTGGTGTAGAGCCGAATGGCGTGCAGGTTGATCCTCATTTGGGGTTTCTGGGTAGCCCCAGAGGGCAATGTTTTTCTTCTGGAAGGCTGGCAGAGTGCTGCATTGTAGTTCTGGGTTGCCAAACTGGAGGGCTTGTGGGCCAGTAGTCTGAGGACGGAAGTCTGAGAACCAAGCTAGGCCTAGGTTTCTGGGTGCGGATATGGCAGGCACAATCTACAGACCTGAATCTAGATCTCGTGCATCTGAAGTCAGGGCGAGGATCAGACGATCGCTAAGGTTGGACATTCTTTCCCTGATGGCCCCTTCTTGAAGGGCGGTGGATATTGAGGCCATGGGGGTTTTCCCAGGATGGGAGTTGTGAGAAGCTCCCAACTGCCTAGATTCTTCTGCAGGACAATTGAGACGTGTTGGTTGGCTCCAGGACAACGATTCCGAGCAGGGTTCAAAGGATGGATGGCTGGGTAGCCCACCTCGCATTCCAATTGTCTCCTAGCAACAAGACAGGTTAGATCTGCTGGATCTGGGGGAGCAACCGAGGAGGCTGAGTTGAAATGGACTCTCCCGTGGATGTGTCCTAATATGATTTTGTGTCTATGGAGACCTTGGAATGAAGCGGTGGTACTGGGGCCCTGAAGGGTTCTCTAAAAGAGAGGCTTTCACACAGCTCCATCGTACAAGTTTCCCATGTGTAGATGAGATTTGTTCTGATGGGTGAGTCAAGAAACAGCCATATGCTGTTATTGAAATCCAGGCCTCTGAGGAGAGATGCCTGGAAACCAAAGCAATGGATCCGATAGGTGCCTAGGGTCCTCTTCGTTCCTTTTTAACTCTGGGGACATCAGTCTATGGGTCTGAGTGCCAGTAGGTGCTCAGATGGGCCCAGATTGCCCCTGTTTGTCCTGGGAAGCCACAAATATTGGGATGGCCTCAGGGACATTGGATGTTTATCCTATTATTAGGGTTGTGGCCATTGGAGTGGGCACATACAATTCCCTAGGAGAGGGCAAGCAGTCGTCAGGTTTGGCTCCAGGGGACTGAGCCTGTAGGGTGTGTAGGCCAGGGCTGTTTGGACAGTTGTCTGAAAACACAAACTCGGCTTATGTTTTGGGTCATAGGTATGGCAGGACTGATCTACAGACCATGAGGAGAACTCTTCGGAATATGAAAAAAGGGCGAGTGTGAGGCTCTTGCTCAAGATTTTGTCTCTGGATTTCGTGTCACTCATGGTCGTGAAATTTCCGAGTGACTTCATGGTAAATGGACGAGTCTTAATCTTAGTCTCTGGGGGTTTGGCCCCTTCCAAAGAGTTTGGGGTCATTCTGTGGGATGGAATGTTGTTCTGTTGTTGTTAATTTGTTTTGTTTCTTTTTTCAACCTCAGGTCTCCCACCAAATGTGGGATTCCAGAGTAGAGACCTGGGGAGGGTCGACTGGACAACCAGAAATCTGGTTAAAAATTGTTGCCTAGGGACATGTCAAGCCCATTATGACATCTAATGGTCCAGCCACCAAGAGGACGTACTAGAGGACAGGACTCACGCTGAGGGTCACAATGCGTGTTTATGCCCTCGTCGCACTCAAGAATTGGCGGGGCCTCAGGGTGAATGCCTGTTTCTCCTACACTGAACGTTGGACAACATGCCAACCACAAGGTTTCTTGCCATGGGTAAGGAAGAGTTCTGATTTCTGCATCACAGTCACCCCTGGGCAGTGATTGGAAATAAGGTCTAGGTTCTGAAGCCTGAAAACTGAGGTAGGGAAGAGATGATGACCTAAGGCCATGGCGGGTCTGATGTGCTCAGTGTGCGGTCAGCTGTCTGGGTGTTGGTCACGATGTCCGGGCTCAGGTTGTCAGTGCATTAGTGCCAAGTTAGACTATATATTTTGGGTGCATTCGAGTGCCATGTAGGTTCTTATCTGAAGAACGCTTCAGGATATGAAGAATGACGAGACTGAGGCGCGTGCTCAGGCTTTTGTCTCTGGATTTTGTATCAGTGATGGCCGTGGAATGTTGGGGAGGCCTCATGGGCCATGGACGAATCTTGCTCTCTGTTGATTTGGAATGATCCAAATTGTTTTTCGTCAATCTGTGGGATGGGAGGACTCCGTTCAGGTTTGTTAACTCAGGTGTCCCACCAAAAGATGAATTCCAAAGCAGAGCCCTGGGAAAGAGTGAAGGGACAACCCGAACTATGGTTAAAAATTGAGGCCTAGGGGCATGGCAAGCCCAATATGCTGTCTCTCCATCCAGCCACTGAGAGGCATTACCTGAGGACTGGGCTCAGGCTGAGGGGTCACAATCTGTGTTTGTGACCAATGAGGCCCGCAAGCATGGGCGGGGCTTCAGGGGCCAGACGGGTTTCAACGACACTGAACGTTGGGTCCGATGTGCTCAATGTGCGTCCAGCTGTCTGGGTGGGGCCAGGAGGTCCAGGCTCAGGCTGTGTCAGAAAGGGCATTAGTGCCCAGGTCAGCCTATATATTTGGGGTACAGCCGAATGGCGTGCAGGTTGTTTTCATTTGGCGTTTCTGGGTAGCCCCAGAGGGCAATGTTTTTCGTCTGGAGGGCAGGCAGAGTACTGCATTGTAGTTCTTGATTGACAAACTGGAGGGCTTTTGGGCCAGTAGTCTGAGGACGGACGTCTGAGAACCGAAGCTAGGCCTAGGTTTCTGGGTGACGATATGGCAGGCACAATCTACAGACCTTAATCGAAATCTCATGCATCTGAAGTCAGGGCTAGGATCAGACGATCGCTCAGCTTGGACTTTCTGTCCCTGATGGCCCCTTCTTGAAGGGGGGTGGATCACGAGGCCATGCGGTTTTTCCAACGATGGGAGTTGTGAGAAGCTCCCAACTGCAAAGATTCTTCTGCAGGACAATTGAGACCTGTTGGTTGGCTCCAGGCCAACGATTCTGAGCAGGGTTCTAAGGATGGATGGCTGGGTAGCCCACCTCGCATTCCAATTGTCTCCAAGCAACAATACAGGTTAGATCTGCTGGATCAGGGGGAGCAACCGAGGAGGCTGAGCTGAAATGGACTCTCCCGTTGATGTGTCCTTATATGTCTTTGTGTCTATGGAGACCTTGGAAAGAAGCGGTGGCACTGGGGCCCTGAATGGTTCTCCTAAACAGAGGCTTTGACACAGCTCCAACGTGCACGTTTCCCATGTGTACATGAGATTTGTTCTGATGGGTAGTCAAGAAACAGCCATATGCTGGTATTGAAATCCAGGCCTCTGAGGAGAAATGCCTGGAAAACAAAGCAATGGATCAGATTAGTGCCTAGGGGCCTGTTCGTTCCTTTTTACATCCTGGGACATCTATGGTTCTGAGTGCTGGTAGGTGCTCAGATGGGCTCAGATTGCCCCTGTTTGTCCTGGAAAGCCACAACTATTGGGATGGCCTCAGGGACTTTGGAGGTTTATCCTATTAGTTGGGTTTTGGCCATTTGAATGGGCACATACAATTCCCTTGGAGAGGGCAAGCACAGTCCTCAGGTTTGGCTCCAGGGGCCTGAGCCTCTAGGGTGTGTAGGCCAGAGCTGTTTGGACAGGTTTCTCTCCCTCTGAGTCTTGTCTGAAGCACCCAAATGCACCGTTGGCGCTGGGGTGGGAGGGGGAGGCGTGGCTGTGGGACCCAGGGTTCCCCAGATGGAGGCACCGAGGGACAGGACCCCGGAAGCAGAAGGCTGGGAAGCAGGTGAAATTTGGAGCCCGGTCTTCCTGGTGGGCCGGGCCTCATGGGACAGCACCAGGGCGGGAACCCCCGCAGGCCGAGGATTAGCAGGAGGCATCGGCCTCACTGTAGCCTGCCTCAAGGAGGGCTTCCTGATGAGTTGCATGCTCGAGCACTCACGATGCCGGGCATGCGCGGTGGGGCTGCCCTTCAGACGTGTGGCACCCGAAGAGAGTTTGCTGGGCGTTTTCTGGGCTCAGGGACAGGTTGTATCATAAGATGGTATTCCAGAACAGAACCCTGAGGACAGATGCCTGAAAACCTAATCAGGTGTTCCAATGAGGTCCAATGGCTTGTGAGGTTCAATCTTCTGACTCAGGACCATTGACGTGGCTGTCCATCTGAATGTAGCTAATCAGGGTATTTTATACTGTGCATTTGCATCCAGACAGCCGCCAAAATTGGAGTGGGCTCAGGGGCCTTGCAGGTTTCTCTTAATCTGGAAGGTTTGGGCAACTGTGATAGGCACAGTTTCCTTGGGGAAGTCAGCCACAGTCTTTTGGTGCACCTCGCGTGACCCCATCCAGGAGGGCATGTGAGCCATGGTTTTGGGAAAGAAGTCTGCAAACACAAATTCAGGTTCAGATTAGTCGCGAGGTGATCACAAGCCAAATGCATAGACTCGGGGGTCAGCTTATCATCAACTGTAATTAGGATGACTAGAAGACAGTAGCACAGACTTTTCCATCTGGATTGTGTGTCCAGAATGACCTCAGAATGTAGGTGATGTCTCATGCATCCATGGGAGACTTTTTGTCTCTAAGGATCCTGGCGGCTCCCCTTAGCTTAGTGGCTTTTTCGGGGAAGATAAGAGTGCTGTTTTCCATCTTACAGGTGCCACAAAACAGGCATTTTAGATATGGGTTCTATGTCTGGGCGCCTGGAAAATCCCACCAAGGGTTAGAATTTGGGGTTAGGGGAGTACCAGGCCTGCAATGTAGGAACCTTGTGGTGGAACTGAGAGAGTTTGTTTGAAAGCATACTTGGGTGAGGGTCACAATGCCTGTTTGTGCCCTGGGGAGCCATCAGGAGTTGGCCTGGACACATTGGCCATGTACCTTGCTCCCACTTTGAGAGCTGGATACCCATTTAAACACCCAGGTGTCCTTCCATGGAAAAGGACTAGAACTCTCTAGTGTTTCAGGTTCCCCCATTGGAAGGATTTCAGCAAAATCTGGGGAAAGGTGCGAGAATACCAAGTATGGGTAGAGATGACAGACTTGGGCCATGGCCAGTCCCACATGCTAGATATGGGACCTGCACTCCCTGTGACTTACTCTAGGTCCGGACAAAGGCTCTGTAAGACACAACACTAGTGGCCAGGGAAGTCTATAAATCGGGGTTCCCTCCAGGGCCAAGCGGACTGATCCTAATGTGGCGATTCTGGGCAGACTAACCAGGCACTTCTTCCTATGAGGGAGGCAGAATGCTGCATTGCGGCTCCAGAATTCAATATCAAGAGGCCTTGGGGAGCAGTAGGGTGAGGATGGAATTGTAGACACAAGCTACTGTACAATTCAGTGCCAAGCGGAACGCAGTTCCAGTGTGAAGCGTCTTTTTTGATATATCCAGCACCTGAGTAAGGACGGATGTCAGATGTTTGCTCACACTACTGTTTTTGTCTACAATGACCAAGAAATGGAGGGGTGGCATCAAGAGCCCATCGAGGATTTCCCACTCTGAGACTTGTGAGATGCTCCAAACAGCAAAGTTTCCTTCTACTGGACAGGTGGAGTCTGGTTTGTTTGCTCCACAGTACCCCATGTTTGGGTAGCAGAGCTCTTCGGCATGGATGCCTGGAAAGCACACGTCCATTGACCATTGGAGCTGAGGAATATGGCAGTTTCGTTCTGATGACACTGGGGCGAAGTACCAAGGCCTTGAGTTGACATGGAATATCTTGCACATGGGTCACAATGCTGGTTTGTTACCAGGGAGATCTTACAATGCACTGTTGGCAAAGGGTACTTGCAGGATTCTTCTACCCTGAGAGTTTGACACATGTCCAAGGGCTCGGTTTCCTTCTGGGGACAAGAGTTGTTCTGTTGTGTGGCTCAGGGACTACATGTTGGAATATAAGTCAGTATTGGAGAACAGGCCTCTGGAAACAGTGCCTAAAAATCTAAACTTGGGTATCAATGAAGTCCTATAGACATGGCAGGTTCAAACTTCTGACTCAGGCCCTTGGATTTGGATGTCTGCCTGGAGGCAGTGGCATATTGTGTGTCAGAATGTGCATTTGGGTCCAGAGCCTTCTTAGAAATTGAGGTGGGCTCAGGGGGGTTTACTTTGCTCCTAATCTTCAGTGTTTGGACAACCGTGAAGGTCAGAGTTTCCTTTGGGAGTGTAAGGACAGTCATCTGGTGTGGCACCATAGGCCCCATCCTGGGGGGGGCATGTGGGCCAGCGCTTTGGGGAGAGGTATCTGCAAAAGCAAACTAGGGTTAGAGTGAGGGCCGAGGTGATCACAGGTCCGATGTTCAGGCCCAGAGGGCAGCTCATAGTGTACTGAAATTAAGGTGTCATAGCGCAGGTTCTTCTGTCGGGTGTGTGCCCGGGATGGTCGCGAAAGGTAGGGGTGGCTTCATGAGTCCATGAGAAATTCTTCATCTCTGGGGATTCTGCTCAGCTCCCAAGAGTTTGGTGTCTCTGAGGGAAGGGAAGACTGTTGTTTTCCGTCTCAGAGGACACCCAAATAGGGATTCCAGAGACAGGTTCTGGGTATGGGTGACTTGAAAACATTAACAAGGGTGAGGATTTGCCCTTAGGGTCCTGGAAGTCCCACTCTGTGGGCTCCTGATCCAGCTACTGCGGGGTTTTGTTTGAAAGCAAGCTCACGCTGCCTGTTTGTATCCAGGGAGACTTCCATGTGTAACCGTGGTCTCATGGGCCATGCAGCTGGTTGCCACACAGAGAGCTGGGAAGGAGGAGTACACTTGTGTGTGAGGTTCCCCCATAGGCATGGATTTGAGCTACGGTCTGGGACAGAGGACTGAATATACAGGTTGAGTAGAGATGTTGGTTTCAGGACACAAGAAGTCACACCTTCAGGAAATGGGGCCCATCTTTGGGTGGTTGACTGGAGGTCGTGGCTCAGTCTATGTCAGTCAGACCCTTGTGCCCATTGAACCTACCAAGGGAAGTCTGAGAACACAAGCTAGGCTTAGGTTTCTGGGTGAGGACATGGCAGGCACAATGGACAGAACTGAATCGAGATCTCGTGCGTCTGAAGTCAGGGCGAGGATCAGACGAACGCTCAGGTGGGACTTTCTGTCCCTGATGCCCTCTCCATAAAGGGGGGGGGTCACAAGGCCATTGGGGGATTTCCCAAGATGGGAGTTGTGAGAAGCTCCAAACTGCAAAGATTCTTCTGCAGGACAATGGAGACCTGTTGGTTGGCTCCAGGCCAATGGGAGTTGTGAGATGCCCCCTTCAAGGATTCCTTCTGCGGCACAATTGAGACCTGTTGGAGAGCTCCGAGACATGCCATATGGTTTCTGCACCAGTGCCATTTGATTTTTTGCTCAGGCTTTTGTTTCTGGATTTTGTAGCAGCAAAGACCGTGGGATGTCGGGAGGGCCGAATAGGCCATGGAGGAATCCTCCTCTCTGTAGATATGGCCCGATACAAATTGTTTTTCGTCAATCTGTGGGATGGGAGGACTCCTTTCAGGTTTGTTACCTCAGGTGTCCCACCAAAAGAGGAATTCCAAAGCAGAACCTGGGGAAGAGTGAAGGGACAACCCAAACTATGGTTAAAAATTAGGGCCTAAGGGGCATGGCAAGCCCAATTATTTTCAAACGTTGGCAGTGATTGAAGATAAGGTCTAGGTTCTAAAGCCTGAAAACCAAGGTTGGGAAGAGATGACGACCTAAGGACATGGCGGGTCCGATGTGCTCAGTGTGTGGAAAGCTGTCTGGGTGGGGCCAGGAGGTCCAGGCCCAGGCTGTGTCAGAAAGGGAATTAGTGCCCAGGTCAGCCTATATATTTGGGGTACAGCCGAATGGCGTGTAGGTTGATCCTCATTTGGGTTTTCTGGGTAGCCCCAGAGGGCAATGTTTTTCTTCTGGAGGGCAGGCAGAGTGCTGCATCGTAGTTCCAGATTGCCGAACTGGAGGGCTTGTGGGACAGTAGTCTGAGGAGAGAAGTCTAAGAACCCAAGCTAGGCCTCGGTTTCTGGGTGAGGATATGGCAGGCACAATCTACAGACCTGAATCGGGATCTCGTGCATCTGAAGTCAGGGCGAGGATCAGACGATCGCTCAGGTTGGACATTCTGTCGCTGATGGCCCCTTCTTGAAGGTGGGGTGGATCACGAGGCCATGGGGGTTTTCCCACGATGGGAGTAGTGAGAAGCTCCCAACTGCAAGGATTCTTCTGCAGGACAATTGAGACCTGTTGGTTGGCTCCAGGCAAATGATTCTGAGCAGGGTTCTAAGGCTGGATGGCTGGGTAGCCCTCCTCGCATTCCAATTGTCTCCAAGCAACAAGACAGGTTAGATCTGTTGGATCTGGGGGGAGCAACCGAGGAGGCTGAGTTGAGATGGACTCTCCCGTGGAGGTGTCCTAATATGATTTTGTGTCTATGGAGACCTTGGAATGAAGCGGTGGCACTGGGACCCTGAAGGGTTCTCCTAAAGAGAGACTTTCACACAGTTCCATCGTGCAAGTTTCCCATGTGTAGATGAGATTTGTTCTAATGGGTGAGTCAAGAAACAGACATATGCTGATATTGAAATCCAGGCCTCTGAGGAGAGATGCCTGGAAACCAAAGCAATAGATCCGTTAGGTGCCTAGGGGCCTGTTTGTTCCTTTTTACCTCTGGGGACTTCAGTCTACGGGTCTGACTGAGGGTGGTGCTCAGATGGGCCCAGATTACCCCTGTTTGTCCTGGGAAGCCACAAATATTGGGATGGCCTCAGGGACATTGGAGGTTTATACTCTTAGTAGGGTTGTGGCCATTGGAATGGGCAAATACAATTCCCTTGGAGAGTGCAAGCTCAGTCGTCTGGTTTGGCTCCAGGGGCCTGAGCCTGTAGGGTGTGTAGGCCAGGGCTGTTTGGACAGTTGTCTGAAAACACAAACTCGGCTTATGTTTCAGGTCATAGGTATGGCAGGACTGATCTACAGACCATGAGGAGAACTCTTCGGGATATGAAAAAAGGGCGAGTGTGAGGCTCTTGCTCAAGTTTTTGTCTCTGGATATCGTGTCACTCATGGTCGTGAAATTTCCGGGTGACTTCATGGGAAATGGACGAGTCTTACTCTCTGGGGTTTGACCACGTCCAAAGAGTTAAGGGTCATTCTGTGGGATTGAAGAAGTCCGTTGTTCTGTTGTTGTTGATTTGTTTTGTTTTGTTTTTCAACCTCAGGTGTCCCACCAAATGAGGGATTCCAGAGTAGAGCCCTGGGGAGGGGCGACAGGACAACTAGAAATCTTGTTAAAAATTGGGGCCTAGGGACAGGTCAAGCCAATTATGACATCTAATGGTCCAGCCACTGAGAGGACCTACTAGATGACAGGACTCACGCTGAGGGTCACAATGCGTGTTTATGCCCTCGTCGCACTCAAGAATGGGCGGGGCCTCTGGGTGAATGCTGGTTTCTCCTACATTGAACGTTGGACAACATGCCAAACACAAGGTTTCTTGCCATGGGTATGGAAGAGTTCTGATTTCTGCATCACAGTGATCCGTGGGCAGTGATTGGAGATAAGGTCTATGTTCTGAAGCCTGAAAACTGAGGTAGGAAAGAGATGATGACCTAAGGCCATGGCGGGTCTGATGTGCTCAGTGTGCGTTCAGCTGTCTGGGTGTTGGTCACGAGGTCTGGGCACAGGTTGTAAGACAGTGCATTAGTGCCCAGGTTAGACTATATATTTTGGGTGCATTCGAGTGCCGTGTAGGTTCTGATCTGAAGAACTCTTTAGAATATTAAGAATGAGCGAGTCTGAGGCGCGTGCTCAGGCCTTTGTCTCTGGATTTTGTATCAGCGATGGCCGTGGAATGTTGGGGAGGACTAATGGGCAATGGACGAATCCTGCTTTCTGTGGATTTGGCCCGATCCATATTGTTTTTTTCGTCAATCTGTGGGATGGGAGGACTCCTTTCAGGTTTGTTACCTCAGGTGTCCCACCAAAAGAGGAATTCCAAAGCAGAGCCCTGGGGAAGAGTGAAGGGACAACCCAAAGTACGGTTAAAAAATTGGGGCCTAGGGTCATGGCAAGCCCAATATGCTGTCTCTCCACCCAGCCACTGAGAGGCGTTACCTGAGGACTGGGCTCAGGCTGAGGGGTCACAATCTGTGTTTGTGACCAATGTGGCCCGCAAGCATGGGCGGGGCCTCATGGGCCACCCTGGTTTCAACTACACTGAACCTTGGACAACATGCCAACCACAAGGTTTCTTGCCATGGGGAAATAGTTCTGATTTCTGCATCATTTTCAAACCCGGGCCGTGATTGGAGATAAGGTCTAGGTTCTGAAGCCTGAAAACCGAGGTTGAGAAGAGATGACGACCTAAGGCCATGGCGGGTCCGATGTGCTCAGTGTGCGGCCAGCTGTCTGGGTGGGGCCAGGAGGTCCAGGCTCAGGCTGTGTCAGAAAGGGCATTAGTGCCCAGGTCAGCCTATATATTTGGGGTACAGCCGAATGGCGTGCAGGTTGATCCTCATTTGGGGTTTCTAGGTAGCCCCAGGGGGCAATGTTTTTCTTCTGGAGGGCAGGCAGAGTGCTGCATTGTAGTTCTGGGTTGCCAAACTGGAGGGCTTGTGGGCCAGTAGTCTGAGGACGGAAGTCTGAGAACCCAAGCTAGGCCTAGGTTTCTGGGGGAGGATATGGCAGGCACAATCTACAGACCTGAATCGAGATCTCGTGCATCTGAATTCAGGGCGCGGATCAGAAGATCGCTCAGGATGGTCATTCTGTCCCTGATGGCCCATTCTTGAAGGGGGGATGGATCACGAGGCCATGGGTGTTTTCCCACGATGGGAGTTGTGAGAAGCTCCCAACTGCAAGGATTCTTCTGCAGGACAATTGAGACCTGTTGGTTGGCTCCAGGCAAATGATTCTGAGCAGGGTTCTAAGGCTGGATGGCTGGGTAGCCCTCCTCGCATTCCAATTGTCTCCAAGCAACAAGACAGGTTAGATCTGTTGGATCTGGGGGGAGCAACCGAGGAGGCTGAGTTGAGATGGACTCTCCCGTGGAGGTGTCCTAATATGATTTTGTGTCTATGGAGACCTTGGAATGAAGCGGTGGCACTGGGACCCTGAAGGGTTCTCCTAAAGAGAGACTTTCACACAGTTCCATCGTGCAAGTTTCCCATGTGTAGATGAGATTTGTTCTAATGGGTGAGTCAAGAAACAGACATATGCTGATATTGAAATCCAGGCCTCTGAGGAGAGATGCCTGGAAACCAAAGCAATAGATCCGTTAGGTGCCTAGGGGCCTGTTTGTTCCTTTTTACCTCTGGGGACTTCAGTCTACGGGTCTGACTGAGGGTGGTGCTCAGATGGGCCCAGATTACCCCTGTTTGTCCTGGGAAGCCACAAATATTGGGATGGCCTCAGGGACATTGGAGGTTTATACTCTTAGTAGGGTTGTGGCCATTGGAATGGGCAAATACAATTCCCTTGGAGAGTGCAAGCTCAGTCGTCTGGTTTGGCTCCAGGGGCCTGAGCCTGTAGGGTGTGTAGGCCAGGGCTGTTTGGACAGTTGTCTGAAAACACAAACTCGGCTTATGTTTCAGGTCATAGGTATGGCAGGACTGATCTACAGACCATGAGGAGAACTCTTCGGGATATGAAAAAAGGGCGAGTGTGAGGCTCTTGCTCAAGTTTTTGTCTCTGGATATCGTGTCACTCATGGTCGTGAAATTTCCGGGTGACTTCATGGGAAATGGACGAGTCTTACTCTCTGGGGTTTGACCACGTCCAAAGAGTTAAGGGTCATTCTGTGGGATTGAAGAAGTCCGTTGTTCTGTTGTTGTTGATTTGTTTTGTTTTGTTTTTCAACCTCAGGTGTCCCACCAAATGAGGGATTCCAGAGTAGAGCCCTGGGGAGGGGCGACAGGACAACTAGAAATCTTGTTAAAAATTGGGGCCTAGGGACAGGTCAAGCCAATTATGACATCTAATGGTCCAGCCACTGAGAGGACCTACTAGATGACAGGACTCACGCTGAGGGTCACAATGCGTGTTTATGCCCTCGTCGCACTCAAGAATGGGCGGGGCCTCTGGGTGAATGCTGGTTTCTCCTACATTGAACGTTGGACAACATGCCAAACACAAGGTTTCTTGCCATGGGTATGGAAGAGTTCTGATTTCTGCATCACAGTGATCCGTGGGCAGTGATTGGAGATAAGGTCTATGTTCTGAAGCCTGAAAACTGAGGTAGGAAAGAGATGATGACCTAAGGCCATGGCGGGTCTGATGTGCTCAGTGTGCGTTCAGCTGTCTGGGTGTTGGTCACGAGGTCTGGGCACAGGTTGTAAGACAGTGCATTAGTGCCCAGGTTAGACTATATATTTTGGGTGCATTCGAGTGCCGTGTAGGTTCTGATCTGAAGAACTCTTTAGAATATTAAGAATGAGCGAGTCTGAGGCGCGTGCTCAGGCCTTTGTCTCTGGATTTTGTATCAGCGATGGCCGTGGAATGTTGGGGAGGACTAATGGGCAATGGACGAATCCTGCTTTCTGTGGATTTGGCCCGATCCATATTGTTTTTCGTCAATCTGTGGGATGGGAGGACTCCTTTCAGGTTTGTTACCTCAGGTGTCCCACCAAAAGAGGAATTCCAAAGCAGAGCCCTGGGGAAGAGTGAAGGGACAACCCAAAGTACGGTTAAAAATTGGGGCCTAGGGTCATGGCAAGCCCAATATGCTGTCTCTCCACCCAGCCACTGAGAGGCGTTACCTGAGGACTGGGCTCAGGCTGAGGGGTCACAATCTGTGTTTGTGACCAATGTGGCCCGCAAGCATGGGCGGGGCCTCATGGGCCACCCTGGTTTCAACTACACTGAACCTTGGACAACATGCCAACCACAAGGTTTCTTGCCATGGGGAAATAGTTCTGATTTCTGCATCATTTTCAAACCCGGGCCGTGATTGGAGATAAGGTCTAGGTTCTGAAGCCTGAAAACCGAGGTTGAGAAGAGATGACGACCTAAGGCCATGGCGGGTCCGATGTGCTCAGTGTGCGGCCAGCTGTCTGGGTGGGGCCAGGAGGTCCAGGCTCAGGCTGTGTCAGAAAGGGCATTAGTGCCCAGGTCAGCCTATATATTTGGGGTACAGCCGAATGGCGTGCAGGTTGATCCTCATTTGGGGTTTCTAGGTAGCCCCAGGGGGCAATGTTTTTCTTCTGGAGGGCAGGCAGAGTGCTGCATTGTAGTTCTGGGTTGCCAAACTGGAGGGCTTGTGGGCCAGTAGTCTGAGGACGGAAGTCTGAGAACCCAAGCTAGGCCTAGGTTTCTGGGGGAGGATATGGCAGGCACAATCTACAGACCTGAATCGAGATCTCGTGCATCTGAATTCAGGGCGCGGATCAGAAGATCGCTCAGGATGGTCATTCTGTCCCTGATGGCCCATTCTTGAAGGGGGGATGGATCACGAGGCCATGGGTGTTTTCCCACGATGGGAGTTGTGAGAAGCTCCCAACTGCAAAGATTAATCTGCAGGACAATTGAGACCTGTTCGTTGGCTCCAGGACAACGATTCCAAGCAGGGTTCTAAGGATGGATGGCTGGGTAGCCCACTTCGCCTTCCAATTGTCTCCAAGCAGCAATACAGGTTAGATCTGCTGGATCTGATGGAGCAACTGAGTAGGCTCAGTTGAACTGGACTCTCCCGTGGATGTGTCCTAATATGATTTTGTGTCTATGGAGACCTTGGAATGAAGAGGTGGCACTGGGGCCCTATAGGGATCTCCTAAAGAGAGGCTTTCACACAGCTCCATCGTGCAGGTTTCCCATGTGTAGATGAGATTTTGATGGGTGAGTCAAGAAACAGCCATATGCTGTTATTGAAATCCAAGCCTCAGAGGAGAGATGCCTGGAAACCAAAGCAATGGATCCGATAGGTTCCTAGGGGCCTGTTCGTTCCTTTTTACCTCTGGGGACATCAGTCTAAGGGTCTGAGTGCCGGTAGTTCCTCAGATGGGCCCAGATTGCCCCTGTTTGTCCTTGGAAGCCACAAATATTGGGATGGCCTAAGGGACGTTGGAGGTTTATCCTATTAGTAGGGTTGTGGCCATTGGAATGGGCACATACAATTCCCTTGGACTGGGCAAGCACAGTCGTCAGGTTTGGCTCCAGGGGCCTGAGCCTGGTGGGTGTATAGGCCAGGGCTGTTTGGACAGTTGTCTGAATACACAAACTCGGCTTATGGTTCGGGTCATAGGTATGGCAGGACTGATCTACAGACCATGAGGAGAACTCTTCGGGATTTGAAAAAAGGGCGAGTGTGAGGCTCTTGCTCAAGTTTTTGTCTCTGGATATCGTGTCACTCATGGTCGTGAAATTTCTGGGTGACTTCATGGGAAATGGACGAGTCTTACTCTCTGGGGGTTTGGCCCTGTCCAAAGAGTTTGGGGTCATTCTGTTGGATTGAAGAAGTCCGTTGTTCTGTTGTTGTTGATTTGTTTTGTTTTGTTTTTCAACCTCAGGTGTCCCACCAAATGAGGGATTCCAGAGTAGAGCCCTGGGGAGGGGCGACTGGACAACCAGTAATCTGGTTTAAAACTGGGGTTAGGGACATTTCAAGCCCATTATGACATCTAATCTTACAGCCACTGAGAGGACGTACTAGAGGACAGGACTCACGCTCAGGGTCACAATGCGTGTTTATGCCCTCGTCGCACTCAAGAATGGGCGGGGCCTCAGGGTGAATGCTGGTTTCTCCTACGCTGAACGTTGGACAACATGCCAACCACAAGGTTTCTTGCCGTGGGTAAGGAAGAGTTTTGATTTCTGCATCACAGTCACCGCTGGGCAGTGATTGGAGATAAGGTCTAGGTTCTGAAGCCTGAAAACTGAGGTAGGGAGAGATCATGACCTAAGGCCATGGCGTGTCTGATGTGCTCAGTGTACGTTCAGCTGTCTGGGTGTTGGTCACGAGGTCCGGGCACAGGTTGTCAGACAGTGCATTAGTGCCCAGGTTAGAGTATATATTTTGGGTGCATTCGAGTGCCGTGTAGGTTCTGATCTGAAGAACTCTTTAGGATATGAAGAATGAGCGAGTCTGAGGCGCGTGCTCAGGCCTTTGTCTCTGGGTTTTGTATCAGCGATGGCCGTGGAATGTTGGGGAGGCCTCATGGGGCATGGACGAATCTTGCTGTTTGTGGATTTGGCCCAATCCCTATTGTTTTTCGTCAATCTGTGGGATGGGAGGACTCCTTTCAGGTTTGTTACCTCAGGTGTCCCACCAAAAGAGGAATTCCAAAGCAGAGCCCTGGGGAAGAGTGAAGGGACAACCCGAACTACGGTTAAAAATTGGGGCCTAGGGGCCTGGCAAGCCCAATATGCTGTCTCTCCATCCAGCCACTGAGAGGCCTTACCTGAGGACTGGGCTCAGGCTGAGGGGTCACAATCTGTGTTTGTGACCAATGTGGCCCGCAAGCATGGGCGGGGCCTCATGGGCCACACTGGTTTCAACTACACTGAACCTTGGACAACATGCCAACCACAAGGTTTCTTGCCATGGGGAAAGAGTTCTGATTTCTGCATCATTTTCAAACCCGGGCCGTGATTGGAGATAAGGTCTAGGTTCTGAAGCCTGAAAACCGAGGTTGAGAAGAGATGACGACCTAAGGCCATGGCGGGTCCGATGTGCTCAGTGTGCGGCCAGCTGTCTGGGTGGGGCCTGGAGGTCCTGGCTCAGCCTGTGTCAGAAAGGGCATTAGTGCCCAGGTCAGCCTATATATTTGTGGTACAGCCGAATGGCGTGCAGGTTGATCCTCATTTGGGGTTTCTAGGTAGCCCCAGGGGGCAATGTTTTTCTTCTGGAGGGCAGGCAGAGTGCTGCATTGTAGTTCTGGGTTGCCAAACTGGAGGGCTAATATGATTTTGTGTCTATGGAGACCTTGGAATGAAGCGGTGGCACTGGGGCCCTGAAGGGTTCTCCTAAAGAGAGGCTTTCACACAGCTCCATCGTGCAAGTTTTCCATGTGTAGATGAGATTTGTTCTGATGGGTGAGCCAAGAAACAGGCATATGCTGTTATTGAAATCTTGGCCTCTGAGGAGATATGACTGGAAGCCAAACCAATGGATCCGATAGGTGCCTAGGGGCCTGTTCTTTCCTTTTTACCTCTGGGGACATCAGTCTACGGGTCTGAGTCCAGGTAGGTGCTAAGATAGGCCCAGATTGCTCCTGTTTGTCCTGGGAAGCCACAAATATTGGGATGGCCTTAGGGACTTTGGAGGTTTATACTCTTAGTAGGGTTTTGGCCATTGGAATGGGCACATACAATTCCCTTTGTAGAGGGCAAGCACAGTCGTCAGGTTAGGCTCCAGGGGCCTGAGCCTGTAGGGTGTGTATGCCAGGGATGTTTGGACAGTTGTCTGAAAACACAAAATCGGCTTATGTTTCGGGTCATAGGTATGGCAGGACTGATCTACATACCATGAGGAAAACTCTTCAGGATATGAAAAAAGGGCGAGTGTGAGGCTCTTGCTCAAGTTTTTGTCTCTGGATATCGTGTCACTCATGGTCGTGAAATTTCCGGGTGACTTCATGGGAAATGGACGAGTCTTACTCTCTGGGGGTTTGGCCCTGTCCAAAGAGTTTGGGGTCATTCTGTGGGATGGAAGAAGTCCGTTGTTCTGTTGTTGTTGATTTGTTTTGTTTTGTTTTTCAAGCTCAGTTGTCCCACCAAATGAAGGATTCCAGAGTAGAGCCCTGGGGAGGGGCGACTGGACAACCAGAAATCTGGTTAAAAATTGGGGCCTAGGGACATGTCAAGCCCATTTGATATCTAATGGTCCAGCCACTGAGAGGTTTTACTAGAGGATTGGACTCACGCCGAGGGTCACAATGCGTGTTTATGCCTTCGTTGCACTCAAGGTTGGGCGGAGCCTCAGGGTGAATTTTGGTTTCTCCTACAATGAACGTTAGACAACATGCCAACGACACGGTTTCTTGCCATGGGTAAGGAAGAGTTCTGATTTCTGCATCACAGTCACCCCTGGGCAGTGATTGGAGATAAGGTCTAGGTTCTGAAGCCTGAAAACTGAGGTAGGGAAGAGATGATGACCTAAGGCCTTGTCGGGTCTCATGAACTCAGTGTGCGGTCAGCTGTCTGGGAGTTGGTCAGGAGGTCCCGGCTCAGGTTGTGTCAGACAGTGCATTACTGCCCAGGTTAGACTATATAATTTGGGTACATTCGAGTGCCGTGAAGGTATATTCTCATTTAATATGCCCAGACAGCTGATTAGGCAATATGTTTTTTCTAGAGGGCAGGCAGAGTACTGCAATGATGGTCCGGAATTGCCAAACTTGTGGGCTTCGGGGCCAGGAGTGTGAGGATGGAAGTCTGAGAACACAAGCTAGACTTGGGTTTCAGGGCGAGGGCACGGCATGTACCCGCTGAAGATCTGAAGCAATATCTCATGCTTGTGAAGTCAGAGCGAGGATCAGACGTTGTTTCAGCTTGGATTTTCTCTTCATGACGGCCCCTTCACGAAGGGAGCGGATTCTCGAGAGCGTGGAGGTTTTCCCACGTTGGGAGTGGTCGGATGCCCCCTCCAAGGATTCCTTCTGTGGGACAATTGAGACCTGTTGGACACTCCAGGAAAACCCATATGGATGAGTCCAGACCAACGTTCGAGGATGGATGCCTGGGAAGCCCACCTCGCATTCCAATTGTCTACTAGCGACAAGACAGTTTAGATCTGATGGCTCTGCGGGAGCAACCGGGGTGGCTGAGTTGAAATGGACTTTCCTGAGGATGGGTCTAATGTGTGTTTGTGTCCATGAGGGCCTTGGAATGGGGCGGTGGCCCCGGGACCCTGAAGTATTCTCCTCAGCTTTTGACATAGCTCCCATGCACATGTTTCCTTGTGGAGACGAGTTTTGTTCTGATGGTTGCCACAGGAAAACCCCAATGCTGGTATTGGAAACCAGGGTTTTGAGGAGACATGCCCGTAAACCAAAGCAATGGATCCGATTTTGCCCTAGGGTTCTGTCTGGTTCAATCTTCTTCTCTGGGGACATCCATCTAGGGTATGAGTGGAGTTAGATGCTCAGCTGGTGTCAGACTGACCTTTTTTGTCTGGGGCGACCTATACTATTGGGTTGGCCTCAGGGACTTTTGAGGGTTCTCCTAATTTGTACGATTTTGGACAATGGATTGGGCAGAATTCCCATGGATTGGGTAGGCACAGTCCTAATGTGTGGCTCCAGGGTCCCCATTCTGGATGCTGTGCGGCCCAGGACGTTGAGGACAGAAGTCTGAAAACACAAACTCAGCTTATGTTTGGGGACGTAGGTATGGCAGGCCCGATGTACAAACCATGAGAAGACATCTTCAGGATATGAAGAAAGTGCGAGTCTGAGGCGCTTGCTCAGACTTTTGTCTGTGGATTTTGTTTCAGCAATGGCCGGGGAATGTCGAGGAAGCCTCATGGGCCATGGACGAATCTTCCTCTCTGTGGATTTGGGCCGATCCCAATTGTTTTTCGTCAATCTGTTGGATGGAGGACTCTTTTCAAGGTTGTTACATCAGGTGTCCCACCAAAAGAGGAATTCCAAAGCAGAGCCCTGCGGAAGAGTGAAGGGACAACCCGAACTATGGTTAAAAATTGGGGCCTAGGGGCATGGCAAGCCCAATTGCTGTCTCTTCATCCAGCCTCTGAGAGGCCTTACCTGAGGACTGGGTAAGGCTGTGGGTCACAATGTGAGTTTGCCACCTATGTGGCCTGCGAGCAATGGCGGGTCCTCATCGGACAAACAGGTTTCCACTACACTGAATGTTGGACAGCAATCCAACCACAAGGTTCTTTCCATTGGGAAGGAGTTCTGATTTCTGCATCATTTTCAAACCTGGGCAGTGATTGGAGATTAGGTCTAGGACCTGAATCCTGAAAACCGAGGTTGGGAAGAGATAACGACCTAAAGCAAAGGCTGGTCCTATGTGCCCAGTGAGCAGCAAGCTGTCTGGGTGGGGCCAGGAGGTCCAGGCTCAGGCTCTGTCAGAAAGGGCATTATTGCCCAGGTCATCCTATATATTTTGGCTATAGCCAACTGTCGTGCAGGTTGATCTTAATTTGGGATTTCTAGGTAGCCCCAGAGGGCAATGTATCTTCTGCAGGGCAGTTAGAGTGCTGCATTGTAGTTCTGGATTGCCAAAGTGGAGGGCTTGTGAGCCAGTAGTCTGTGGACAGAAGTCTGAGGACACAAGCAAGGCTTAGGTTTCTGGGTGAGGACATGGCAGGCAAAATCTACAGACCTGAACCGAGATCTCATGCATCTGAAGTCAGGGTGAGGATCAGACGATTGCTCAGGTTGGACCTTATGTCCCTGATGGCCCCTTTATGAAGTGGGGGGTGATCATGTGGCCATGGGAGTTCTCTCACGATGGGAGTTCTGAGAAGCTCCCAACTTCAAAGATTCTTCTGCAGGACAATTGAGACCTGTTGGTTGGCTCCAGGCAAACGATTCCGAGCAGGGTTTTAAGGATGGATGGCGGGGTAGGCCACCTCACATTCCAATTGTCTCCTAGCAACAAGAAAAGTTAGATCTGCTGGATCTCGCGGAGCTACCGAATACGCTCAGTTGAAATGGACTCTCCTGTGGATGGGTCCTAATGTGTTTTTGTGTCTATGGAGCCCTTTTCATGGGGCAGTGGCACACTGGCCCTGAAGGATTCTCGTAACTGGAGGTTTTGAGACATCTTCAAAGGATAATTTTCCCATGTGGAGAAGAGATTTGTTCTGATTGCTGCCTCATGAAATCACCATATGCTAATATTGGAAACCAGGCCTCTGAGGAGAGATACCTGAAACCGAAAGCAATGAATCTGAGTCAGGCCTAGGGGCCTGTCTGATTCAATCTGCTTCTCTGGGGACATCCATCTACGCTGAGAAAAGGTAGATGCTCAGCTGGTTTCAGATGACCCTTGTTTGTCCTGGGCCAGCCTGAAGGTTCTGTGGGCCAGGAATGTGGGGACAGAAGTCTGGAAACACAAACTCGGCTTAGGTTTGGGAAGTAGGTATGGCAGGCCCGATCTACAGACCGTGAGGAGAACTCTTCGGGATACGACAAAAGAGCGAGTGTGAGGCGCTTGCTCAGACTTTTGTCTCTGGATTTGTTGTCAACGATGGCTGTGGAACCTCGGGGAGGCCTCATGGGCCATGGACGAGACTTCCTCTCTCTGAATTTGGTCCAATCCCAATTGTTTTGGTCAATCTGAAGGATGGGAGGAGTCCTTTTAGTTTTGTTTCCTCAGGTGTCCCACCAAAAGAGGGATTCCAAAGCAGAGCTCTGGGGAGGGATGAATGGACAACCCGAACAATCCAATTGGGGTGAGGTCGAGAACCGAGCAGGTTGATCCTCATTTGGGGTTTATGGAGATCCCCATAGAGCAACGTTTTTCTTCTGGAGGGCCAGCATAGGGCTGCATTTTGGTTCCAGAATTCCAAGTTTTGAGGACATGTTTGCCAGAAGTGTGAGGAAGGAAGTCTGAAAACACAAGGTAGCACGAGGTTTGGGCCCACTGTGCAAAGGCTGAATCGAGATCTCCTGCATCTGAGGTCAGGGCGAGTATCAGATGTTGCCTCAAGCTGGAGTTTGTGTCCATGACGGCCCCTTCCTGAAGGGGGTGGGGGCGTCATGAGGCCAGGGAGGTTTCCCTACGCTGGGAGTTGTGAGCTGCTCCAAACTTCAAAGTTTCCTTCTTCAGGACAGTCGAGTACTATTGGATGGTTCCAGGATGCCCCATACAGAAAGACTCGAGAGCAGGGGCCTAAGCATGGATGCCGAGAAACGCCACCTCACCTTCCCATTGCCTGGTCGAGACAAGGCACGCTCAATCTGCGGGCTCTTGGGTGAGCTACCCAGAAGGCTGAGTTTAAATGGACTTTCCTGAGGATGAGTCATAATGTGGGTTGGTGGCCATGGAGACCTTGGAATGTGCAGTAGCTAAGGGACTCTGCAGGATTCTCCAACCCGAAGGGTTTGACACAACTCCAAAAAGGAAGCTTTCCATGCGGAGATGAGAGGTGTTCTGTATGGTGCCTCAGGATAGCCCCATATGCTGGTCTTCAAACCCAGGCCTCTGAGGAGTGATATCTGGACACCAAAGCAAGAGTTCATAATAGGGCCTCGGGTCCTGCCTGGTTCAATCTTCTGTCTCTGCGGATATCAGTCTGTGTGTCTGCATGGAGGTAGTAGTTGCTCATCTGGTGTCATAATGCCCCTGTTTATCCAGTGCGGCTTGCGGTAGAGGGATGTCCTTGGGGACCTTGAGGTTTCTACTAATTTGTAGAGTTGTGGCCAATGGAACGGGCAGTTTCTTAGGAGAGAGCAGGCACAGTTCTGTGGTGTGGCTCCAGAGACCCCAGCCTGGAGGCGGTGTGGGCCACGGCTGTGCAGACAGATATCCAAAAACCCAAACTCAGCTCAGGTTTGGGGCCGAGGTTATGGCAGGCCTGATCTACAGTCCGTGACGGGAGCTCCTCTGGATATGAAAGAAGGGTGAGAGGGAGGCAGTCGCTCAGTCTTTTGTCTCTGGATATTTTGTCCACAATGGCCGTTTAATGTAGGAGTTGCCTCATGGGTCGTAGAAGTCTCCCTCTCTGGTAGTTTGTCCAGCCCCCAAGAGTTTGGGGTCATTCTGTGAGAAGGGAAGAGTCCTGTTTTCTGCTTCATGTGTCCCCCCAGTAGAGGGATTCTGGAGCATAGCAGTGGGTACTGACAACTGGAATACTCGCTCTCTGGTTAAGCCTGGTGGCCTATGGATATGACAAGCCCCATAGGCAGGATCTTGGTCCAGCCACTGAGAGGCGTTACTTTAATACGGGACTCACGCTACAGGTCACAATGCATGTCTGTGCCCTAGGCGGCCCTCAAGCACTGGCGTGGCCTTTCCGACAATGCAGGTTTTCCCACATTGAACGTTGGACAACATGCCAACCACAAGGTTTCTGGCCATGGGGAAGGAGGAATTCTAATTTCTGCATCACGTTCACCCCTGGGCAGTAATTGGAGATAAGGTCTAGGTTCTGGAGCCTGAAAACCGAGGTTGGGAAGAGATGATGAACTACAGCCATAGCGGGTCCCTTGTGTCCAGGTTGGAGCCAGCTGTCTAGGTGTCTTTTGGGATGTCTTGTCTCAGGCTGTGCCAGACAGGGCATTCGTATTCAGGGTAGGCTGTATAATTGCTTTACAGCCGAGTGGCATGCATTCGATAATCATTTGGGGTTTCTTATTAGCAGCATAGGGCAAAGTTTTTCTTCTGGAGGTCATGCAGAGTGCTGCATTGTGGCTTCGGAATTCCCAAACTGGAGGGCTTGTGGGCCAGTAGAGTGAGGACGGAAGTCTGCGAACACAAGCTAGGCTTAGGTTTCGGGGAATGGACATGGCAGGCACACTCTGCAGAGCTGAATTGAGATCTCATGAGTCTGAAGTCAGGTCGAGGATCAGACTTTGGCTCAGGTTGGAGTTTCTGTCCATGTTAGCCCCTTCATGAGGGGGGTAGGCATTATGAGGCCATGGGTGTTTTCCCACTATTAGAGTTGTGAGATGCTCCAAACCGCAAGGATTCCTTCTGTGGGACAATTAAGATTTGTTGGATGGCTCTAGGACGTCTCATAAGGTATTTTTCCAGAACAGGGTTCTAAGTATGTATGCCTGGGCAGACAGCCTCAATTCCAATTGTCTCCTAGCAACAAGAAACGTTTGATCTGCTGGCTTGGGGTAGCATCAGAGGGGGCTGAGTTGGAATGGATTTTCCTGAGGATGGTCTTAAATGAGTTGAAATGGACTTTCCTGAGGATGGTCTTAATGTTGGTTTGAGTCCATTGAGACCTTGGTATGGGGCAGTCGCTCCAGGGCCCTGAAGGATTCTCCTAACCAGAAGTTATAACAAAGCTCCAATGAGCAAGTTTTCCATGGGGAGACGAGATTTGTTCTTATTGGTGCCTCAGCAAACCACCATTTGCTGGTATTGGAAATGAGGCCTCTGAGGAGAGATGCCTGGAAACCAAAGCAATGGATCTGATTAAGGCCTAGGGGCCTGTCCGGTTCAATATTCTTCTCTGGGGACATCTTTTGTCTGAGTGGAGGTAGTTGCTCAGCTGGTTTGAGATCACACCTGTTTGTCCTGGGCGGCCTACACTATTGGGATGGCCTCGGTAACTTTGGAGGTTTTTCCTAATTTGCAAGGATATGGCCAATGGAATGGGAAGAATTCTCTTGAAAGGGAAGCACAGTCCTGAGGTGTGGCTCCAGGGACCCAAGTGTGGAGCGTGTGTGGTCCAGGGCTATTTGGACAAAAGTCTGAAAACACAAACTCCACGTAGGTTTGGGTCTGTAGGTATGGCCGGCCCGATATATAGACCGTGAGGAGAACTCTTCGGGATATGAACAAAGGGCGAAAGTGAGGTGCTTGCTCATGCTTATTTTTTTCTGGATATGTGTCACCGATTGCCATGGAATGTCCAGGTGTCCTCATGGGCCATCGATGAGGCTCCCTTTCTGGGGATTTGACCCAATCCCAAGATTTTGGGGTCATTCTGTGGGAAGGGAGGAGGCCTTTCTGTTTTTTTTTTTTTTTTTTTTTTTTTTTTTTTTTTTTTTTACCTCAGGTGGACCACCAAAAGAGGGATTCCACAGCAGAGTCCTGGGGAGGAGCGACTGGACAACCAGAACTCTGGTTAACATTGGGACTTAAGAACATGGCAAGCCCCATATGTGGGCTCTTGGTCCAGACACTGAGAGGCCTTCCTTGAGCATAGGACTCACATTGAGTTTCACAATGTGTTTTTGTGCCCAAGGAGCCCCTCAAGTCAGGGCGTGGCCTAATGTACCATGCTGGTTTCTCCTACACTGAACGTTGCACAATATGGCAACCACAAGTTTTCTGGCCATGGGGAAGAAGGAGTTCTAATTTCTGCAACACTTTCACTCCTGGACTGTGATTGGATTTAAGGTCTAGGTTCTGAAGCCTGAAAACTGAGGTTGGGAAGACATGAAGACCTAAGGCCATGGTGTGTTTGATGTGCTCAGTGTTCGGCCAGCTGGTGAGTGTGGGTTGGGAGGTGCAGGCTCAGGCTGTGGCAGACAGGGAATTAGTGCCCAGGCTAGACTGTATCATTGGGGTGCAGTCGAGTTTCGTGCAGGTTGGTACTCATTTGTGGTTACTGGGTAGCCCCAAGGGCAACGTTATTCTTCTGGAATGAAGACACAGTGCCACATTGTGGCTACAGAATTCCCAAACTGGAAGGCTTGTGGGCCAGGAGTGTGAGGAAAGAATTCTGAGAACACAAGCCAGACTTATATTTCGGGGTGAGGGCACGGCAGGAACCCTCTGCAGAAATGATTCGAGATCCCGTGTACCTGAAGACAGAGCTAGGATCAGACGTTGGCTCAGGTTGGGGTTTCTGTCCATGACGGCCCCTTCATGAAGGGGAGGGTGTCACGAGGCCATGGATGTTTTCCCACGATGGGAATTGTGAGATGCTCCAAACCGCAATGATTCCTTCCGTGGGACAGTCGAGACCTGCAGGATGGCTGGATGGCTCCAGGACATCCCATAAGGAAGTTATCCAGAGCAGGGTTCTAAGGATGGATGCCTGGGCAACCTGCCTCCCATTCCAGGTGTCTCATAGCGCCAAGGCAAGTTCGATCTGCTGGATCGAGGGGAGTAACCGAGGCGGGTGTGTTGAAATGGGTGAGTTGAGGATGGGTCATAATGTGCATTTGTGTCCATGGAGACCTTGGAATGGGGTGCTTGATCCGGGGCCTTGAGGGATGTTCATAACCGGAGGTTTTGATGGAGCTCTAAAGAGTACGTTTCCTATGTAGAGAAGAGAATTGTTTTGATGAGTGCCTAAGGAATCTCCCATATGCTGGTATGGGAAACCAGGCCTCTGAGGAGAGATGCCTGGAAACAAAAGCAATGGATATGATTAGGGCCCAGGTGCCTGTCTGGTTCAATCTCTTTCCTGGGGATACGTGTCTATGGATCTGAGGGGAGGTAGTTGCTCGGATTGTGTCAGATCGCCCCTGTTTGTCCTGGGCAGCCTATAATATTGGGAATGGCCTTGGACTTTGGAGTTTCTCCTAATCTATAGGGTTGTGGCCAATGGAATGGGCAGAAATCCCCTGGAGAGAGCAGGCACAGGTCTGAATTTGGCTCTAGGGGCCCAGCCTTGAGGGTGTGTGGGCCAGGCCTGTGGGGACAGAAGTCTGAAAACACAAACTCCGCTTTGGATTGGGGACATAGGTATGGCACGCCCAATCTACAGACCGTGATAACACTTCGGGATATGAAAAAGGGTGAGTTTGAGGTGCTTGCTCAGGTTTTGTCTCTGGATTTGTGTCAACAATGTGGGTCGAATGCTGGCGTGGCCTCATGGGTTGTGCACGGCTTTCCTTCTCTGAGGATTTGACCCAATCCCAAGAGTTTGGGTACATTCTGTGGGATGGGAGGTGTCCTTTCCGTTTTTTATTTTATTTTATGTACCTCATGTGTGCCAATAAAAGAAGGATTCCAGAGCAGAGTCCTTGGGAGGGACAACTGGATAACCCCACCTCTGTTTAAGTTTGGGGGCCTAGGGGCATGGCAAGTCCAATATGTGGGCTCTTGATTCAGACACTGAGAGGTCTTCCTTGAGGACAGGGCTCATGCTGAGGGTCACAATGCCTATTTGTGCCCAACAAGGCCCTCAAGCATGGGAAGGGCCTCATGGGCCACGCTGGATTCTCCTACACTGAACGTTGGAGAATATGCCAACCACAAGGTTTCCGGCCATGGCGAAGGAAGAGTTGTGATTTCTGCATCACGTTCACCCCTGGACAGTGATTGGAGTTTAGGTCTAGGTTCTGAAACCCGAAAACCGAGGTTGGGAAGAGATGAAGACCTAAGGACCTGATGGGTACAATGAGCTCAGTGTGTGGCTAGCTGTTGAGCGTAGGTCTGGAGGTGTGGGCTCATGCTGTGTCAGACAGGGCATTAGACAGGGTAGACTGTATATTTGGGGTGCATTCGAGTGGCGTTCAGTTGATCCTCATTCGGGTTTCTAGGTAGCTCCATAATGCAACGTTTTTCTTCTGGAGGTCAGGCAGAGTGCTGCATTGTGGCCCCAGTATTGCCAAACTGTAGGGCTTTTGGGCCAGGGGTGTGAGGACGGTAGTCTGAGAACACAAGCTAGGCTTAGTTTTTGGGGTGAGGGCACAGAAGGCACACTCTGCAGAGCTGAATCAAGATCTCATGCACCTGAAGCTAGGGCGAATATCAGACGTTTGCTCAGGTTGGAGTTTCTGTCCATGATGGCACCTTTATAAAGTGGAGCGTCTCAAGAGGCCATGAAGATTTTCCCACAATGGGAGTTGTGAGATGCACCAGACTGCAAAGAATCCTTCTGTGGGACACTTGAGACCTCTTGGATGGCTCTAGGATGTCCCATATGGAACGACTCCAGAGTAGGGTTCTAAGGATGGATGCCTGGGCAGCACGCCTCCCATTCTAGTTGTCTCCTAGCAACAAGGCAGGTTTGATCTGCAGGCCTTGGGGGAGAAACCAAGGGGGATGAGTTGACATGGACTCTACCGAGGATAGATCATAATGTGGGTTTAAGTCCATGGAGATCTTGGAATGGGGCGCTTGATCCGGGGCCCTGAAAGATTCTCCTAAACAGAGGTTTTTATAGAGCTCCAAAGAGTACATTTCCTATGTGGAGACGAGATTTTTCTATGAGTGCCTCAGTAATCCCCCATATGCTGGTATTGGTAACCAGGCCTCTGAGGAGAGATGCCTGGAAACAAAAGCAATGGATCTGATGAGGGCCTAAGTGCCTCTCCAGTTCAATCTTATTCTATGGGGATATCTGTCTCTGGGTCTGTGGAGGTAGTTTCCTAACTTGTGAAAGATCATCCCTGTTTGTCCTGGGCAGCCAACACTATTGGGATGGCCTCGGGGAGTTTGGAGGTTTCTCCTAATTTATAGGGTTGTGGCCAATGGAAATGGCAGAATTCCCCTGGAGAGGGAAGCCACAGTCCTCAGGTGTGGCTCCAGGGGCCCCAGCTTGGATGGTGTGTGGGCCAGGACTGTGGGGACAGAAGTCTGAAAACACAAACTCAGCTTAGGTTTGGGGATGTATGTATGAAGGCTCGATCTATAGACCGTGAGAATTTTCCGGGCTATGAACAAAGGGCGAGTATGTGGCGTTTGCTCAGGCTCTTGTCTCTGGATTTTGTGCCTACGGTGGCCGTGGAATGTCGGGGTTTCCTCAAGGGCCATGGACAAGTCTTTCTCTGGTGATTTGGCCTGATCCCAAGTGGTTGGGATCATTCTGTGGATGGGAAGACTCCTTTCTGTATTTTTTTATTTTACCTCAGGTGTCCCACCAAAGAGGGTTTCCAGAGCAGAGCCCTGAGTAGGGGTGACTAGACATCTCTAACTCTGGTTGAGATTGGGGGACTAGGGGCTTGGCAAGCCCCATATGTGGGCTGTTCTTCCAGTCACTAAGAGGCTTTACATGAGGATAGGGCTCACGCTGAGGGTCACAATGTGTGTTTGTGCAAATTGTAGTCCTCAGGGATAGTTTGGGCCTCATAGTCCATGCTGCTTTCTCCTACAATGAACGTTGGACAACATGCCAACCACAAGGTTTCTTGCCATGGCGAAGGAGAAGTTCTGATTCTTGTATCACATTCACTCCTGAGCAGTGAGTGGAGATAAGGTCTAGGTTCTGAAGGTGAAAACTGAGGTTGGGTAGAGATGATGGCCGAAAGCCATTGTGGGTTTGATATGCTCAGTGTACGGCCAGCTGTCTGGGTTTTGGACTGGAGGTCTGCCCTCAGGCTGTGTCAGACAGGGCTTTAGTGCACAGGCTAGATTGTATAATTGGGGTATGGTCGAGTGGCATGCAGGTTGTTACTCATTTGGCGTTTCTGGTTAGCCCTATAGGGCAACATTTTTCTTCTGGAGGGCAGGCAGAGTGCTGCATTGTGTCTCCAAAATTGCCAAACTGGAGGGGTGTGGCCAGGATTGTGAAGACGGAAGTCTGAGAACACAAGTTAGGCTTAGGTTTCGGGGCGAGGGCACAGCAGGCACACTCTCAAGTGCTGAATCGAGATCTCGTGCTTCTGAATTCAGGGCGAGGATCAGACTTTGGCTTAGGATGGAGTTTCTGTCCATGATGGCCCATTTATGAATGTGTGGAGCATCATGAGGAAATGGCGGTTTTCTCACAGTGGGATTGTGTGATGCTTCATACCACAAGGATTCATTCTGCGAGACAGTCAAGACAGGTTGGTTGGATTCAAGACGTCCCATAAAGAAATTCTCCAGAGCAGGGTTCTAAGGATGGATGCCTGGGTAGCCCACCTCGCATTCCAACTGTCTCCTAGTGACAAGGCAGGTTTGATCGGCTGGCTCTGGGTGAGCAGCCGAGGGGGCTGATTTGAAATGGAATCTCCTGAGGATGGATCATAATGTAAGTTTGTGTCCTTGGAGACCTTGGAATTGGGCCATGGTGCCAGCGCCCTGAAGGATCCTCCTAACCTGAGGTATTGACACAGCTCCAAAGAGCAAGTTTCTCATGTGGAGATGAGATCTGTTCTGACTGTTTCCTTAGGAAACCCCCATATTCTGATATTGGAAACCAGGCCTCTGAGGAGAGATACAAAGAAACCAAACAATGGATCAGAAGTTGGCTCAGGTTGGAGTTTCTGTCCATGATGGCCCCTTTATAAATGGGAGCATCTCATGAGGCCATGTAGGTTTTCCCACGATAGGAGTTGTGAGATGCTCCAATCTGCAAGGATTCCTTCTGCGGGACAATCAAAACCTGTTGGAAGGCTCCCAGGACATCCCATATGGAAAGGCGCCAGAGAAGGATTCCAACGATGGATGCCTAGAGAGTCTGCTTTGCATTCCAGTTGTCTCCTAGCGACAAGGCAGGTTTGATATTCTGGCTCTGGGGGAGTAATCAACGGGGCTGAGTTGAAATGTACTCTCCTGCCGAATGGTCATAATGCGGGTTTGTGTCCATGGAGACCTTGGAATAGGGCGGTGGCTCCGGTTACCTGAAGGTTTCTGCTAACTGGAGGTTTTTACAGTGCTCCAAAGGATAAGTTTCCCATGTGGAGACAAGATTTGTTCTGATTGGTATCTCTGGAATCCCCCATATGCTGGTATTGGAAAACAGGCCTCTGAGGAGAGATGCTTAGAAACAAAAGCAATGGAACCAATTACGTTCTAGGGGCCTGTCCAGTTTAATACCTTTCTCTTGGGATATCTGTCTACGGGTGAGTTGAGGTCGTTGCTCAGCTTGTGACAGATCACCCCTCTTTGTACTGGGCAGCCTACACTACTGGAATGGCCTCTGGGACTTTGGAGGTTTCTCCTAATCTGTAGGGTTGTGGCCAATGGAATGGGAAGAATTTCCTTGTAGAGGGCAGGCACAGTCCTGAGGTGTGGCTCCAGGGGCCTCAGCCTAGAGGGTGTGTGGGACAGGGATGTCAGGATAGAAGTCTGAAAACACAAACTCGGCTTAGGTTTGGGGACGTAGGGATGGCAGGCCCGATCTACAGACTATGAGGAGAATTTTTTGGGCTATGACCTAAGGGTGAGGCTTATGTCTCTGGATTTTGTGTCAATAGTGGCCGTGGAATGTCGGGCTGGCCTCATGGGCCATGGACGAGACTTTCTCTCTGGGGATGGCCTGATCCCAAGAGATTGGGGTCATTCCATGAGTTGGAGGAATCCTTTCTGTGTTTACTTACCTCAAATGTCCCACCAAAGAGGGATTCCAGAGCAGAGCCATGATAGGGGTGACTAGATGTCTCTACCTCTGGTTAAGATTGGGTGACTTGAGGCATGGCAGGCCCCATATGCGGGCTCATGGTCCAGCCACTGAGAGGCTTTACTTGAGGACAGGGCTCAAACTGAGGGTCCCAATGTGTGTTTGTGCCCACCGCAGCTCTTAAGAATGGGCAGGGCTTCAGGGACCCTACACTACCCTCAGGGGCCCTACTACTACTGTTGTAGGCCCTACAGGGGTCGTACACTGAACTTTGTATAAGATGCCAACCATAAGATTCTGGCGAGAGGGAAGGAGGAGTTATGATTTCTGCATCACGTTCACCCATGGGAAATGAGTAGAGATAAGGTCTAGGTTTCTATAGCCTGAAAACCAGGTTGGAAAGAGATGGCACCCTAAGGCCATGGCAGTTCAGATGTTCTCAGTGTACGGCAAGCTGTCTGGGTGTCGGTTGGGAATTAAGGGCTCAGGTTGTGTCAGACAGGGCATTAGTGCACAGGCTAGACTATATAATTGGTGTACAGTTGAGTGGCATGCAGGTTTATCCTCATTTGAGGTTTCTGGGTAGACCCATAGGGCAACGTTTTTCTTCTAGAGGGCAGGCAGAGTGAAGCACTGTGTCATCGGAAATCCCAAAATGGAGGGCGTGTGGTCCAGGAGAGTGAGGACGGATATGAGAACACTAGCTATGCTTAGGTTTTGGGGTGAGGGCACAGCAGGTACACTCTGAAGAGCTTAATCAAGATCTCGTGCATCTGAAGTCAAGGCGAAGATGAGCCGTTGGCTCAGGTTGGAGTTTCTTTACATGATCCGCCTTCATGAAGATTGAGGGCATCATGTGACCTTGGAAGCTTTCCATGATATAAGTTGTGAGGTGGTCTATGTACAAGGACTCCTGTGGGACAGTCGAGACCTGTTGGATGGCTCAAGGATGTCCCATAAGGAAAGACGCAAAAGCAGGGTTCTAAGGGTTCTAAGGATCTCTATGAAGAGATGCCTGGAAACCAAAGCAATGGATCCGATAGGTGCCTAGGGGCCTGTTCGTTCCTTTTTACCTCTGGGGACATCAGTCTCCTGGTCTGAGTTCCGGCAGGTGCTCAGATGGGCCCAGATTGCCCCTGTTTGTCCTGGGAAGCCAGAAATATTGGGATGGCCGCAGGGACATTGGAGGTTTATCCTATTAGTATGGTTGTGGCCATTGGAATGGGCACATACAATTCCTTGGAGAGGGCAAGCACAGTCGTCAGGTTTGGCTCCAGGGGCCTGAGCCTTTAGGGTGTGTAGGCCAGGGCTGTTTGGACAGTTGTCTGAAAACACAAACTCGGCTTATGTTTCGTGTCATAGGTATGGCAGGACTGATCTACAGACCATGAGGAGAACTCTTCGGGATATGAAAAAAGGGCGAGTGTGAGGCTCTTGCTCAAGTTTTAGTCTCTGGATATCGTGTCACTCATGGTCGTGAAATTTCCGGGTGACTTCATGGGAAATGGACGAGTCTTACTCTCTGGTGGCTTGGCCCCCTCCAAAGAGTTTGGGGTCATTCTGTGGGATGGAAGAAGTCCGTTGTTCTGTTGTTGTTGATTTGTTTTGTTTTGTTTTTCAACCTCAGGTGTCCCAACAAATGAGGGTTCCAGAGTAGAGCCCTGGGGAGGGGCGACTGGACAACCAGAAATCTGGTTAAAAATTGGGTGCTAGGGACAAGTCAAGCCCATTATGACATCTAATGGTCCAGCCACTGAGAGGACTTACTAGAGGACAGGACTCACGCTGAGGGTCACAATGCTTGTTTATGCCCTCGTCGCACTCAAGAATGGGCGGGGCCTCAGGGTGAATGTTGGTTTCTCCTACTCTGAACGTTGGACAACATGCCAACCACAAGGTTTCTTGCCATGGGTAAGGAAGAGTTCTGATTTCTGCATCACAGTCACCCCTGTGCAGTGATTCAGATAAGGTGTAGGTTCTGAAGCCTGAAAACTGAGGTAGGGAAGAGATCATGACCTAAGGCAAGGCGGGTCTGATGAGCTCAGTGTGCGGTCAGCTGTCTGGGTGTTGGTCACGAGGTACGGGCTCAGGTTGTCAGAGAGTGCATTAGTGCCCAGGTTAGACTATATATTTTTGGGTGCCTTCGAGTGCCGTGTAGGTTCTTATCTGAAGTACTCTTCAGGATATGAAGCATGAGTGAGTCTGATGCGCGTGCTCAGGCTTTTGTCTCTGGATTTTGTATCAGCGATGGCCCTGGAATGTTGGGGAGGACTCATGGGCCATGGACGAATCTTGCTCTCTGTGGATTTGACACGATCCCAATTATTTTTCGTCAATCTGTGGGATGGGAGGACTCCTTTCAGGTTTGTTACCTCAGGTGTCCCACCAAAAGAGGAATTCCAAAGCAGAGCCCTGGGGAAGAGTGAAGGGACAACCCGAACTACGGTTAAAAATTGGGGCCTGGGGGCATGGCAAGCCCAATACGCTGTCTATCCATCCAGCCACTGAGAGGCCTTACCTGAGGACTGGGCTCAGTCTGAGGGTCACAATGTGTGTTTGTGACCAATGTGGACCGTAAGCATGGTCGGGGTCTCATGGGCCACACTGCTTTCAACGACACTGAACCTTGGACAACATGCCAACCACAAAGTTTCTTGCCATGGGGAAAGAGTTCTGATTTCTGCATCATTTTCAAACCCGGGCCGTGATTGGATATAAAGTCTAGGTTCTGAAGCCTGAAAACCGAGGTTGAGTGAGATGACGACCTAAGGCCATGGCGGGACCGATGTGCTCAGTGTGCGGACAGCTGTCTGGGTGGGGCCAGGAGGTCCAGGCTCAGGCTGTGTCAGAAAAGGCATTAGTGCCCAGGTCAGCCTATATTTTTGGGGTACAGCCGAATGGCGTTCCCCGTTGATCCTGATATGTGGTTTCTGTGTAGCCCCAGAGAGCAATGTTTTTCTTCTGGAGGGCAGGCAAAGTGCTGCATTGTAGTTCTGGATTGCCAAACAGGAGGGCTTGTGGGCCAGTAGTCTGAGGACGGAAGTCTGAGAACCCATGCTAGGCCTAGGTTTCTGGGTGAGGATATGGCAGGCACAATCTACAGACCTGAATCGAAATCTCGTGCATCTGAAGTCAGGGCGAGGATCAAACGATTGCTCAGGTTGGACATTCTGTCCAAATGGCCCCTTCTTGAAGGGGGGGTGGATCACGAGGCCATGGGGGTTTTCCCACGATGGGAGATGTGAGAAGCTTCCAACTGCAAAGATTCTTCTGCAGGACAATTGAGACCTTTTGGTTGGATCCAGGACAACGATTCATAGCAGGGTTCTAAGGATGGATGGCTGGGTAGCCCACCTCACATTCCAATTGTCTCCAAGCATCAAGTTTTAACCAGCTTTCTGGTTGTCCAGTCGCCCCTCCCCAGGGCTCTTCTCTGGAATCCCTCATTTGGTGGGACACCTGAGGTTGAAAAACAAAACAAAACAAATCAACAACAACAGAACAACGGACTTCTTCCAACCCACAGAATGACCCCAAATTCTTTGGACGGGGCCAAAAGCCCAAAGAGTAAGACTCGTCCATTTTCCGTGAAGTCACGTGGAAATTTCACGACCATGAGTGACACGATATCTAGAGACAAAAACTTGAGAAAGAGCCTCATACTCGCCCGTTTTTGATATCCCGAAGAGTTCTCCTCATGGTCTGTAGATCAGTCCTGCCATACCTATGACCCAAAACATAAGCCGAGTTTGTGTTTTCAGACAACTATCCAAACAGCCCTCGCGTACACACCCTACAGGATCAGGACCCTAGAGCCAAACATGACGACTGTGCTTGCCCTCTCAAGGGAATTGTACGTGCCCATTCCAATGGCCACAACCCTACTAAGAGGATAAACCTCCAAAGTCCCTGAGGCCATCCCTATATTTGTGGCTTCCCAGGAGAAACAGTGGCAATCTGGGCCCATCTGAGCACCTACCGGCACTCAGACCCGTAGACTGATGTCCCCAGAAGTAAAAAGAAACGAACAGGCCCCTTGGCACCTATCGGATCCATTGCTTTGGTTTCCAGGCATCTCTCATCAGAGGCCTGGATTTGAATAAGAGCATATGGCTGTTTCTTGACTCACCCATAAGAACAAATCTCATCTACACATGTGAAAATCCCACGATGGAGCTGTGTGAAAGCCTCTCTTTAGGAGAACCCTTCAGGGCCCCAGTGCCACCGCTTCATTCCAAGGTCTCCATAGAAAAAAAATCATATTAGGACACATCCACGGGAGAGTCCATTTCATCTCAGCCTCTTCGGTTGCTCCCCAGGATCCAGCAGATCTAACCTGTCTTGTTGCTTTGAGACAATTGAAATGCGAGGTGGGCTACCCAGCCATCCAGCCTTAGAACCCTGCTCGGAATCATTGTCCTGGAGCCAACCAACAGGTCTCAATTGTCCTGCAGAAGAATCTTTGCAGTTGGGAGCTTCTCACAACTCCCATCGTGGGAAAACCGCCATGGCCTCGTGATCCACACACCCTTCAGGAAGGGGCCATCAGGGACAGAATGTCCTCATGTCCTCCATCTGGGGCTACCCAAAAATTCCAAATGAGGATCAAGCTGCACGCCATTCGTCTGGACCCCAAATATATCGGCTGACCTGGGCGCTAATGCCCTTTCTGACACAGCCTGAGCCTGGACCTCCTGGCCCAACCCAGACAGCTGCGCGCACACTGAGCACATCGGACCCGCCATGGCCTTAGGTCGCCATCTCTTCTCAACCTCGGTTTTCAGGCTTCAGAATCTAGATCTTATCTCCAATCATGGCCCGGGTTTAAAAATGATGCAGAAATCAGAACTCTTTCCCTATGGCAAGAAACCTTGTGGTTGGAATATTGTCAAAAGTTCAGTTTACTTGAAACCAGTGTGGCCCATGAGGTCCCGCCCAAGCTTGCAGGCCACATTAGTCAGAAACACACATTGTGAACCTCAGCCTGAGCTCTGTCCTCAGGTAAGGCCTCTCAGTGGCTGGATGGAGAGACAGCATATTGGGCTTGCGAAGCCCCTAGGCCCCAATTTTTAACCACAATGCAGGTTGTCCCATCACTCTTCCCCAGGGCTCTGCTTTGGAATTCCTCTTTTGGTGGGACACCTGAGGTAACAAACCTGAAAGGAGTCCTCCCATCCAACATATTGACGAAAACAATTGGGATCGGGCCAAGTCCACACAGAGCAAGATTCGTCCATGGCCCATGAGGCCTCCCCAACATTCCACGGCCATCGCTGATACAAAATCCAGAGACAAAAGCCTGAGCACGCGCCTCAGACTCGCTCATTTTTCATATCCTGAAGAGTTCTTCAGATAATAACCTACACGGCACTCGAAGGCACCCAAAATATATTGTCTAACCTGGGCACTAATGCACTGTCTGACAACCTGAGCCCGGACCTCGTGACCAACACCCAGACAGCTGACCACACACTGAGCACATCAGACCCGACATGGCCTTAGGTCATCATCTCTTCCCTACCTCAGTTTTCAGGCTTCAGAACCTAGACCTTATCTCCAATCACTGCCCAGGGGTGACTGTGATGCAGAAATCAGAACTCTTCCTTACCCATGGCAAGAAACCTTGTGGTTGGCATGTTGTCCAACGTTCAGAGTAGGAGAAACCAGCATTCACCCTGAGGCCCCGCCCATTCTTGAGTGCGACGAGGGCATAAACAAGCATTGTGACCCTAGCGTGAGTCCTGTCCTCTAGGAAGTCCTCTCAGTGGCTGGACCATTAGATGTCATAATGGGCTTGACATGTCCCTAGGCCCCAATTTTTAACCATATTTCTGGTTGTCCTGTCGCCCCTCCCCAGGGCTCTACTCTGGAATCCCTCATTTGTTGGGACACCTGAGGTTGAAAAACAAAACAAAACAAATCAACAACAAGAGAGAAAAGGACTTCTTCCATCCCACAGAATGACCCAAACTCTTTGGACTGAATAAAACCCCTCCGAGTAAGACTCGTCCATTTCCCTAGAAGTCATCAGGAAATTTCACGACCATGAGTGACACGATATCCAGATACAAAAACTTGAGCAAGAGCCTCACACTCGCCCTTTTTTCATATTCCGAAGAGTTCTCCTCATGTTCTGTAGATTAGTCCTGCCATACATATGACCCGAAACATAAGCCGAGTTTGTGTTTTCAGGCAACTGTCTAAACAGCCCTGGCCTACATACCCTGGCCTATACACCCTACAGGCTCAGGCCCCTGGAGCCAAACCTGACGACTGTGCTTGCCCTCTCGAGGGAATTGTATGTGCCCATTCCAATAGCCATAACCCTACAAAGAGGATAAACCTCCAAAGTCCCTGAGGCCATCCCAATATTTGTGACTTCCCAGGACAAACAGGGGCAATCTGGGCCCATCTGAGCACCTACCTGCACTCAGACCCGTAGACTGATGTCCCCTGAGGTAAAAAGGAACGAACAGGCCCCTAGGCACCTATCGGATCCATTGCTTTGGTTTCCAGGCATCACTCCTCAGAGGCCTGGATTTAAATAACAGCATATGGCTGTTTCTTGACTCACCCATCAGAACAAATCTCATCTACACATGGGAAGCTTGCACGATGGAGCTGTGTGAAAGCCTCTCTTTAGGAGAACCCTTCAGGGCCCCAGTGCCACCACTTCATTCCAAGGTCTCCATTGACGCAAAATCATATTAGGACACATCCACGGGAAAGTCCATTTCAACTCAGCCTCCTCGGTTGCTCCCCCAGCTCTAGCAGATCTAACCAGTCTTGTTGCTTGGAGACAATTTGAATGCGAGGTGGGCTACCCAGCCATCCATCCTTAGAACCCTGCTCGCAATCATTGGTTTGGAGCCAACCAACAGGTCTCAATTTTCCTGCATAAGAATCTTTGCAATTGGGAGCTTCTCACAACTCCCATCGTGGGAAAACCCCCATGGCCTCGTGATCCACCCCCCCTTCAAGAATGGGCCATCAGGGACAGAATGTCCAACCTGAGCGCTCCTCTGATCCTCGCACTGACTTCTGATGCACGAGATCTCGATTCAGGTCTGTAGATTGTGCCTGCCATATCCTCCCCCAGAAACCTAGGCCTAGCTTGGGTTCTCAGACTTCCGTCCTCAGACTACTGGCCCACAAGCCCTCCAGTTTGGCAATCCAGAATTACAATGCAGCACTCTGCCTGCCCTCCAGAAGAAAAATATTGCCCTCTGGGGCTACCCAAAAATCCCAAATGAGGATCAACCTGCACGCCATTCGGCTATACGCCAAATATATAGGCTGACCTGGGCACTAATGCCCTTTCTGACGCAGCCTGAGCCTGGACCTCCTGGCCCCACCCAGACAGCTGGCCGCAAACTGAGCACATCCGACCCGCCATGGTCTTAGGTCGTCATCTCTTCTAAACCTCGGTTCAGGCTTCAGAACATAGACCTTATCTCTAAACACGGCCTGGGTTTGAAAATGTTGCAGAAATCAGAACTCTTTACCCATGGCAAGAAACCTTGTGGTTGGCATGTTTTCCAAGGTTCAGTGTACTTGAAACCAGTGTGGCCCATGAGGCCCCGTCCATGCTTGCGTGCCATATTGCTCACAAACACACATTGTGACCCTCATCCTGAGACCAGTCCTCAGGTAAGGCCTCTCAGTGGCTGGATGGAGAGACAGCATATTGGGCTTGCCATGCCCCCAGGCCCCAATTTTTAACCATATATCGGGTTGTCCCTTCAGTCTTCTCCAGGGCAACAATCATATAAATAACCATTTCATCCCTACTTAAAAATTGCATAATACCACACTCCTAGATCCTCTCCGAATGCTCTAAAATAATCCTTAAAGAAATACATTTTTAAAAATAACAGATTTTTTGGCTAATAATTTAATAAAATAAAAGTTTCATTCATCTATGTAGATCATAAAAAATGTTTTTAATAAGCATGGAATTATAACTCTGAAGTGTGCTAAAATGAAACCACCTGCTAAGGGTGAGAGAACAAAAATAAATATCATTTTTCCAAATAAGAGGAATTTATTACCTTCGAATCAAAGCATGTGGATTTGTTCATACTGGCATTAAAGGAATATGGAAACACAAACGATCGAAAGTCATATTTTAGATTTCTAAATCTTCAAAGTGAATAGTATACATTTTTTAAATGTTACATAATGCTACATAATGACAAGATGACTGGTTGTGACAAATAGCATTTTAAAAGCTCTACTCATAATGGAACGGAAGGTGTCATTTCCCTATAATTTTATATATGTCATTAATTTACTATATCTGGATACAACATATTACCAAACAGATGTTCATCAAAGACTAAATCATTTTTACTGGAGCATAATAATTTGAACCTACATCTATTAATCATTTTTTTCGATCAAACATTTATAGTCTCGCTAAGCATTTTATCAGTTGTTGACAAAATTAAAAAACAGTGGGATAATATGTCGTGTTTGGAAAAGTAGATTTTCTTTGAAATTTGCATTTAAATGAACATATTTGCTGATATTTTAAAAACTTTAAATGTAATTTTATATATATCTGACCTTGCAAATGATATAAAACGTTTGGAGACTTTATATAGTTTGGGGCACATGGTAAGCAATAATCAATTTTTTTGTTGATCCAAGTGTTCTTGTATTATTTTTCTTAATTATTCTAGTACCACAATTTACAGTTCTAAGATTTTTCCACCCCCCATTTTAATATCTCTTAAGGTGGCACTCACCTTGCACTTGATGACATATCCTAGTTTAACTGTCAGCATTTCTCTTTCTTAGTCGAACATAAACTATAGTGCATCTTACACTTGATGAAAGCTAGGATGCAAATAATACTCTATTATGGTTACGATTCTGATATTTGAAATCCTCCGGTAGCTCCCTGTGCCCCCACAGTGTAGAACCTCACCTCCTCGGCATAGTAAACAAACCATCTCACCCCCAGTGTTAACCCCGGGGCTCAGCCTCCATCCCCAGGTGATGCTGCCAGATCAGCTGTCAGTTGTCATGAACTTGCTGTAGTTTCCCGAATGCACTGTGCCTCCTCCTGGCACTTTGAAACTTGACACACTCATCCTCATTCTTCGCTTTGCCCTTGTCTATCAACTCCCCTGAAAATATGTTCCTAAGTGGCTTTTCCCAGCTCCAACCTACCCTTGGCAGTCTTTTATCTCCCTGTGGTAAAGCCTGTCACACTGCACCATGGACATGCCCGTTGTCCCCCTGAGAAGAGAAAAGGGACAGTGAGGGCCACCCAGCATTTGCAGCTCTAGTGCAGAGCCCCATGCCTGGCTTGCAGGAAATGCCAGATCATGAAGACAAACGGAGATCATCCTCTGGCTAAAACCAGATCTTCTTTGCCTACTGCAGGATCTGGATCAATAAAGAGCAGACAGTGATTATTGCTGTATTTCTAGGGATTTTTTCCCCATATATTTCAGGGGATTCTGGTTAGCCCCAGAGGGCAATGTTTTTTATTCTGGAAGACTGGCAGAGGGCTGCATTGTAGCTTTGGAATTGCCAAACTGGAGGGCTTGTGGGCCAGGAGTTGAGGACAGAAGTCTGAGAACACAAGCAACCTTTGGTTTCGGGGCGAGGGCATGGCAGGTATGCTCTGCAGAGCTGAAACGAGATCTCATGCATCTGAAATCAGGTGAGGATATGACAAATGATCAGGTTGGAGTTTCTGTCCCTTATGGCCCTCTTCATGAAGAGGTGGTGGATCATGAGGCCATGGAATTTTTCCAACGATGGGAGTTGTGAGATGCTCCAAACCGTAAAGATTCTTCTGCAGGGCGATTGAGACCTGTTGGTTGGCTCCAGGACTTCCCATACGGATCGATTCTGAGTAGGGTTCTAAGGATGGATGGCTGGGAAGCCCGACTCTCATTCCTCTTGTGTCCTAGAGGCAAGACACGTTAGATCTGCTGGATCTGGGGGAGAAACTGAGAGGGTTGAGTTGAAATGGACTCTCTTGTGGATGGGTCCTAATGTGAGTTGTGTCCATGGAGAACTTGGAATGAGGCAGTGGTACAGGGTCCCTGAAGGGTTCTCCTAACCAGAGGCTTTGACACAGCTCCAAAGTGCATGATTCCCACGTGGAGACGAGATTTGTTCTGATGGGTGCCTCAAGAATCAGCCATATGCTGCTATTGGAAACCAGGCCTCCTAGAAGAGATGCCTGGAAAACAAAGCAATGGATCCGATTAGGATCTAGGGGCCTGCTCATTCCAATTGACCTCTGGGGACATCTGTCCACGGGTCTAAGTGCAGGTAGATGCTCAGCTGGTGTCAGACCGCCCTTATTTTTCCTGGGCAGTCAACACTATTGGGATGGCCCCGGGCACTATGGAGGTTTATCATCCTATTTCTAGGTTTGTGGTCAATGGAATGGGCAGAATTCCCAGGTACAGTCCTCAGGTTTGGCTCCAAGAACCTGGGCCTGTAGGTTTTGTGGGCCAGGGCTGTGGGGACAGTTGTCTGAAAACACAAACCCGGCTTATGTTTCAGGTCGTAGGTATTGCAGGACTGATCTACAGACCGTGAGGAGAACTCTTCAGGATATGAACAAGGGGGCGAGTGTGAGACGCTTGCTCAAGATTTTGCCTCTGGATATTGTGTCACTGATGGCCGTGGAATGTCCGGGTGGCCTCATGGGCCATGGACGAGTCTTCCTCTCTGGGCATTTGGCCCGATCCCAAGAGTTTGGGGTTATTCTTTGAGATGGGAGGAGTCCGTTTTGTTTTGTTTTCACCTCAGGTGTCCCACCAAAAGAGAGTTTCCAGAGCAGAGCCCTGGGGAGGGGCGACTGGACAACCAGAAAGCTGGTTAAAACTTGGGGCCTAGGGGCATGGCAAGCCCATTATGACGTCTAATGGTCCAGCCACTGAGAGGACTTACTAGAGGACAGGACTCACGCTGAGGGTCACAATGCGTGTTTGTGCCCTCTTTGTACTCAAGCATGGGCGGGGCCTCATGGTGAACGCTGGTTTCTCCTACACTGAACGTTGGACAACATGCCCACCACAAGGTTTCTTGCCATAGGGAAGGAGGAGTTCTGATTTGTGCATCACGTTCACCCCTTGGCGGGGTGTGGAGTTAAGGTCTATGTCCTGAAGCCTGAGAAGCTAGGTTGGGAATAGATGACGAGCTAAGGCCATGGCGGGTCTGTTGTGCTCAGTGTGCGGTCAGCTGTCTGGGTGTTGGTCAGGAAGTCCGGGCTCAGGCTGTGTCAGACAGTGTATTAGTGCCCAGATTTGTCGATATAATTTGTGTACAGAAGGGTGCCGTGTAGGTCTATCCTCATTTCGGGTGTCTGGGAAGCTCCATAGGGCAACATTTTGCTTTTTATCTGGAGGGCAGGCAGAGTGATGCCTTGTGGGTCCAGAATTGCCAAACGTGAGGTCTTGGGGGCCAGGAGTGTGAGGACGGACATTGGAGAACAGAAGTTTCATGTAGGTTTAAGGGCGAGGGCAAGGCCGGCACACTCTGCAGAGCTGCATCGAGATGTCGTGCATCTGAATTCAGGGCGAGGATCAGACGTTGGCTCAGGTTGGAGTTCCTGTCCATGATTTCCCCTTCAGAAAGGGGGTGGGGGCTTCAGAAAGCCATCTCGGTTTTCCCACGTTGGGAGTTGTGAGATGCTCCAAAACGCGAGGATTCCTTCTGCAGGACATTTGAGACCTTTTGGATGGGTCCAGGACGTTCCATATGGAATGACGCCAGAGCAGGGTTCTAAGGGCGGAGCCCTGGGCAAGCCGCCTCGCATCTCAATCGTCTCCTAGCGACAAGACAGGTTCAATCTGCTGGCTCTGGCGGAGCAACCGAGAAGCCAGAGTTGAAATGGACTCTCCTGTGGATAGATCCTAATGTGGGTTTGTGTCCATGGAGACTTTGGAAAGGGGTGGTGGCACAGGGCCCTGAAGGATTCTCCTAACCGGAAGTTTTGACACAGTGCCAGCCAGGTATTTTCCCATGTCGAGACAAGATTTGCCTCCGGAAACCCCCGCATGCTGGTATTTGAAAACATGCCTCTGAGGAGAGATGCCTGGAAACCAAACAATGGATCCGATTACGGCCTAGGGACCTGTGAGGTTCAATCTACTACCCTGGTGACATCCAACTACGGTATGAGTGGAGGTAGATGCTCAGCTGTTGTCAGACGCCCTTGTTTGTCCCGGGCGGCCTACACAATTGGGATGGCTTCAGGGACTGTGGAGGTTTCTCCTAATTTGGAGGCATGTGGTCAAGTGAATGGGCAGAATTCCAGTGGATGGGCAGGCACAGACCTGATGTGTGGCTCCAGGGGCCCCAGCCTTGAGGGTGTCTGGGCCAGGAGCGTGGGGATAGAAGTCTGAAAACACTAACGCGGCTTACGTTTGGGGACATAAGTATGGCAGGCCAGATCTACAGACCGTGAGGAGAATTCTTCGGGATATGAAGAAAGAGTGAGTGTGAGGCATTTATTCAGGCTTTTGTCTCTGGATTTTGAGTCAACAATGGCCGTGGAATGTCGAGGAGGCCTCATGGGCTATGGACAAGTCTTCCTCTCTGTGGATTTGGCACGAACCCAATTGTTTTGGGTCCATCTTGGGGATGGGAGGAGTCCTTTGAGTTTCGTTACCTCAGGTGTCCCACCAAAAGAGGGATTTCAAAGCAGAGCCCTGGGGAGGGGCGAATGGACAAACCGAACTATGGTTAGTTCCAGCCACTGAGAGGCTTTCCTTGAGGACAGAACTCACGCTGAGGGTCACAGTGTGTGTTTATGCGTTCTAGGCTCTCAAGCATGGGCGGGAATCATGGTCCACACTGTTGTTCCTACACTGAACGTTGGGCTCCATGCCAACCACATCTATCTTGCCATGGGGAAGTAGTAGTCCTGATTTTTTTTCATCGCTTTCACCGCTCGGCCGTGATTGGAGTTAAGGTCTAGGTTGTGTAGTCTGAAAACCGAGCTTGGGAAGAGATGACGACTTAAGTCCATGACACGTCCGACGTGCTCAGTTTGGAGCCAGCTCGCTGAGTGTTGGTCGGGAGGTACAGGCCTAGGCTGCGCCAGACCAGGCATTAGTTTTCAGGGTATATTGTATAATTGGGGGAGAGTCGAGTGCCGTGCAGCTTGATCCTCATTTAGCGTTTCTGGGTAGCCCCAAGGGCAACGTTTTTCTTCTGGAGGGCAGGCAGAGTGCTGCTTTGTGGCTCCGGAATTCCCAAACTGGAAGCCCTTTGGGCAAGGAGTGTGAGGACGGAAGAATGAGAACACAAGTTAAAGTTAGGCGTAGGTTTCGGGGCAAGGGCACGGCAGGCACTATCTGCACATCTGAATCGGGACTTCGTACATCTGAAGTCAGGGAGGGTTCACACCTAGGCTCAGGTTGGAGTCTGTCCATTATGGCCCTTTCTTGAAGGGGGCAGCATCTCGAGGCCATGGATGTTTACCCATGAGTGGAGTTGGGAAATGCTCCAAGCCACAAGGATTTTTTCTAATCAACAATTGAGATCTGTTGGATCACTCCAGGATGTTTCATACGGAACGACAGCAAAGCAGATATCGAAAGATAGAACCCTGGGCAGACTGCCTCGATTCTAACTGTCTCCTAGTTAATAGACAGTTTTGATATGCTAGCTCTAGGGGAGCAACGGAGGGGGCTGAGTTGAAATGGACTCTCCTGCGGATGGGACCTATTGTGGGTTTGTGTGCATAGAGACCTTGGCACGGAGCTTTGAGACACGGACCCTGAATGCTTCTCCTAACCAGAGATTTTGCGTCATCTCCAAAAGACAAGTTTCCCATGTGGAGACTAGATTTGATCTGATTGGTGCCTCAGGAAAGCCCCACATGCTGATATTGGAAACCAGGCCTCTGATGAGAGATAGCAGGAAACCAAAACAATGGACCCCGTTAGGGCCTAGGGCCCTGTCCCGTTCAATCTCCTTCTCTGGGGACATCCATCTACAGTATGAGTGGAGATGGATTCTCAGCTGGTCCCTTGTTTGTCCTGGGCGTTCTATACTATGGGGATGGCCTTGGGGACTTTGGAGGTTTCTCCGAGTTTGTATGATTGTGGTCAATGGAAGGGGCAGAATTCCCGTGGAGTTGAGAGGCACAGACCTGATGTGTGGCTCCAGGGTCCCCAGGCTGGTGGGTGTGGAAGCCAGGAATGTGGGGATAGAAGTCTGAAAACACACACTCGGCTTGTTTTGGGGACGTAGGTATGGCAGTACCGATCTACAGACCGTGAGGGGAACTCTTTGGGATAGGAAGAAAGAGCGAGTGTGAGGCGCTTATTCAGGCTTTTGTCTCTGGATTTTGTGTCAACGATGGGCGTGGAATGTCGGGGAGGCCTCATGGGCCATGGATGAGTCTTCCTCTCTGTGGATTTGGCCCGATCCCAATTTGGGGGTCAATCTGTGGGATGGGAGGAGTCCTTTCAGTTTGGTTACCTCATTCTAAAGCAGAGCACTGGGGAGGGGCGAATGGACAACACGAACTATGGTTAAAAATTGGGGCTTAGGGGCATGGCAAGCCCCATATGCCGTCTCTTGGTCCAGCCACTGAGAGACCTTACTTGGGGACTGGGCTCACGCTGAGGGTCACAATGCGTTTTTGTGACCAACGCGGCCCTCAAGCATGGCGGTGTCAAAGGGCCACACTGCTATCAACTACACTGAACGTTGGGCAACACGCCAACCACAAATTTCTTACCATGGGGAAGGATTTCTGATTTCTGCCTCATGTTCAACCCTGGGCAGTGATTGCAGAAAACGTCTAGGTTCTGAAGCCTTAAAAACCGAAGTTGGGAAGAGATGACGACCTAAGGCTTTGGCAGGTGGGATGTGTTCAGTGTGAGTCCAGCTGGCTGGGTGTGGGTCGGGAGGTCCAGGCTCAGGCTGTGACAGAAAGGGCATGAGTGCCCAGGGCATCCTGTAGAATTGGGGTACAGTCAAGTGGCGAAAAGGTTGATCCTCCTTTGGGGCTTCTGGTTAGCCCCAGAGGGCAATGTTTTTTTCTTCTGGACGGCAGGCAGAGGGCTGCATTGTAGTTCTGGAATTGGCAAACTGGAGTGCTTCTGGCACAGGAGTTGAGGACAGAAGTCTGAGAACACAAGCAACCTTAGGTTTCGGGGCGAGGGCATGGCAGGTACGCTCTGCAGAGCTGAAACGAGATCTCGTGCATCTGAAATCAGGTGAGGATCTGACGAACGCTCAGGTTGGAGTTTCTGTCCCTTATGGCCCTCTTCATGAAGAGGTGGTGGATCATGAGGCCATGGAATTTTTCCCACGATGGGAGTTCTGAGAAACTCCCAACTGCAAAGATTCTTCTGCAGGACAATTGAGACCTATTGGTTGGTTCCAGGACAACGATTCTGCGCAGGGTTCTAAGGATGGATGGCTGGGTAGCCCACCTCGCATTCCAATTGTCTCCAAGCAACAAACCAGGTTAGATCTGCTGAATCTGGGGGAGCAACCGAGAAGGCTGAGTTGAAATGGACTATACCGTGGATGTGTCCTAATATGATTTTGTATCTATGGAAACCGTGGAATGAAGCGGTGGCACAGGGGACCTGAAGGGTTCTCCTAAAGAGAGGCTTCCACAGAGCTCCATCGTGCAAGCTTCCCATGTGTAGATGAGATTTGTTCTGATGGGTGAGTCAAGAAACAGCCATATGCTGTTATTTAAATCGAGGCCTCTGAGGAGTGATGCCTGGAAACCAAAGCAATGGATCCGATAGGTGCCTAGGGGCCTGTTCGTTCCTTTTTACATCTGAGGACATCAGTCTACGGGTCTGAGTGCAGGTAGGTGCTCAGATGGGCCCAGATTGCCCCTGTTTGTCCTGGGAAGCCACAAATATTGGGATGGCCTCAGGGACATTGGAGGTTTATCCTATTAGTAGGGTTGTGGCCATTGGAATGGGCACACACAATTCCCTTGGAGAGGGCAAGCACAGTCGTCAGGCTTGGCTCCAGGGGCCTGAGCCTGTAGGGTGTGTAGGCCAGGGCTGTTTGGACAGTTGTCTGAAAACACAAACTCGGCTTATGTTTCGGGTCATAGATATGGCAGGACTAATCTACAGACCATGAGGCGAACTCTTCGGGATATGAAAAAAGGGCGAGTGTGAGGCTCTTGCTCAAGTTTTTGTCTCTGGATATCGTGTCACTCATGGTCGTGAAATTTCCGGGTGACATCATGGGAAATGGACGAGTCTTACTCTCTGGGGGCTTGGCCCCGTCCAAAGAGTTTGGGGTCATTCTGTGGGATGGAAGAAGTCCGTTGTTCTGTTGTTGTTGATTTGTTTTGTGTTGTTTTTCCACCTCAGGTGTCCCACCAAATGAGAGATTCCAGAGTAGAGCCCTAGGGAGGGTCGACTGGACAACCAGAAATCTGGTTAAAAATTGGGCCTAGGGACATGTCAAGCCCATTATGACATCTAATGGTCCAGCCACTGAGAGGACGTCCTAGAGGACAGGACTCACGCTGAGGGTCACAATGCGTGTTTATGCCCTCTTTGCACTCAAAAATGGGCGGGGCCTCAGGGTGAATGCTGGTTTCTCCTACACTGAACGTTGTACAACATGCCAACCACAAGGTTTCTTGCCATGGGTAAGAATGAGTTCTGATTTCTGCATCAGAGTCACCCCTGGGCAGTGATTGGAGATAAGGTCTACATTCTGAAACCTGAAAAGGGAGGTAGGGAAGAGATGATGACCTAAATCCATGGCAGGTCTGATGTGCTCAGTGTGTGGTCAACTGTCTGGTTGTTGGTCACGAGGTACGGGCTCAGGTTGTAAGACAGTGCATTAGTGACCAGGTTAGACTATATATTTTGGGTGCCTTCGAGTGCCGTGTATGTTCTTATCTGAAGAACTCTTCAGGATATGAAGAATGAGCGAGTCTGAGGCGCGTGCTCAGGCTTTTTTCTCTGGATTTTGTATCAGTGATGGCCGTGGAATGTTGGGGAAGCCTCATAGGCCATGGACGAATCTTGCTCTCTGTGGACTTGGCCGATCCCAATGGTTTTTCGTCAATCTGTGGGATGGGAGGACTCCTTTCAGGTTTGTTACCTCAGGAGTCCCACCAAAAGAGGAATTCCAAAGCAGATCCCTGGTGAACAGTGAAGGGAATACCCGTACTATGGTTAAAATTGGGGTCTATGGGCATGGAAACCCAATATGCTGTCTCTCCATCCAGCCACTGAGAGGCCTTACCTGAGGACTGGGCTAAGGCTGAGGGTCACAATGTGTGTTTGTGACCAATGTGGCCCGCAAGCATGGGCGGGGCCTCATGGGCCAAAATGGTATCAACTACACTGAACCTTGGACAACATGCCATCCGGAAGTTTTCTTGCCATGGGGAAAGAGTTCTGGGGCCGTGATTGGAGATAAGGTCTAGGTTCTGAAGCCTGAAAACCGAGGTTGAGAAGAGATGACGACCTAAGGCCATGGCGGGTCCGATGTGCTCAGTGTGCGGTCAGCTGTCTGGGTGGGGCCAGGAAGTCCAGGCTCAGGCTGTGTTAGAAAGTGCATTAGTGCCCAGGTCAGCCTATATATTTGGGGTACAGCCGAATGGCGTGCAGGTTGATCCTCATTTGGGATTTCTGGGTAGCCCCAGAGGGCAATGTTTTTCTTCTGGAGGGCAGGCAGAATGCTGCATTGTAGTTCTGGATTGCCAACCTGGAGGGCTTGTGGAGCAGTAGTCTGAGGACGGAAGTCTGAGAACCCAAGCTAGGCCTAGGTTTCTGGGTGAGGATATGGCAGGCACAATCTACAGACCTGAATCGAGATCTCGTGCATCTGAAATCAGGGCGAGGATTATACAATCGCTCAGGTGGGACATTCTGTCCCTGATGGCCCCTTCTTGAAGGGGGGGTGCATCACGAGGCCATGGGGGTTTTCCCACGATGGGAGTTGTGAGAAGCTCACAACTGCAAAGATTCTTCTGCAGGACAATTGAGACCTGTTGGTTGGCTCCAGAACAACGATTCAGAGCAGGGTTCTAAGGATGGATGGCTGGGTAGCACACCTCGCATTCCTATTGTCTCCAAGCAACAAGACAGGTTAGATCTGCTGGATCTGCGGGAGAAACCGAGGAGGCTGAGCTGATATGGACTCTCCAGTAGATGTGTCCTAATATGATTTTGTGTCTATGGAGACCTTGGAGTGAAGCGGTGGCACTGGGACGCTGAAGCGTTCTCCTCTCTCACACAGCTCCATCGTGCAAGTTTCCCATGTGTAGATGAGATTTGTTCTGATGGGTGAGTCAAGAAACAGCCATATGATGTTATTGAAATCCAGGCCTCTGAGGAGAGATGCCTTTAAACCAAAGCAATGGATCCGATAGGTGCCTAGGGGCCTGTTTTTTCCTTTTTACCTCTGGGGACATCAGTCTACGGGTCTGAGTGCCGGTACATGCTCAGATGGGACCTGATTGCCCCTGTTTGTCCTGGGAAGCCCCAAATATTGGGATGGCCTCAGGGACTTTGGAGGTTTATCCTATTAGTAGTGTTGTGGCCATTGGAATGGGCACATACAATTCCCTTGGAGAGGGCAAGCACAGTCGTCAGGTTTGGCTCCATGATCCTGAGCCTTTAGGGTGTGTAGGACAGGGCTGTTTGGACAGTTGTCTGAAAACACAACCTCGGCTTTTTTCGGGTCATAGGTATGGCAGGACTAATCTACAGACCATGAGGAGAACACTTCGGGATATGAAAAAAGGGCGAGTGTGAGGACTTGCTCAAGTTTTTGTCTCTGGATATCGTGTCACTCATGTTCATGAAATTTCCGGGTGACTTCATGGGAAATGGACTAGTCTTACTCTCTGGGGGTTTGGTCCTGTCCAAAGAGTTTGCAGTCATTCTGTGGGATGGAAGAAGTCCGTTGTTCTGTTGTTGTTGATTTGTTTTATTTTGATTTTCAACCTCTGGTGTCCCACCAAATGAGGGATTCCAGAGTAGAGCCCTGGGGAGGGGCGACTGGACAACCAGAAATCTGGTTAAAAATTGTGGCCTAAGGACATGTCAAGCCCATTATGACATCTAATTGTCCAGCCACTGAGAGGACGTACTAGCGGACAGGACTCACGCTGAGGGTCACAATGCGTGTTTATGCCCTCGTCGCACTCAAGAATGGGCGGGGCCTCTGGGTGAATGCTGGTTTCTCCTACACTGAACATTGGACAACATGCCAACCACAAGGTTTTTTGCCATGGGTACGGAAAAGTTCTGATTTCTCATCACATTCACCCCTGGGCAGTGATTGAAGATAAGGTCTAGGTTCTGAAGCCAGAAAACTGAGGTTGGGAAGAGATGATGAGCTAAGGCCATGGCGGGTCTGATGTGCTCAGTGTGCGGTCAGCTGTCTGCGTGTTGATCACGAGTTCCGGGATCAGGTTGTCAGACACTGTATTAGTGCCCAGGTTGGACTATATATTTTGGTGTCCTTCGAGTGACGTGTAGGTTCTTATCTAAAAAACTCTTCAGGATATGAAGAATGAGCGAGTCTGAGGCACGTGTTCAGGCTTTTGTCTCTGGATTTTGAATCAGCGATGGCCGTGGAATGTTGGGGAGGCCTAATGGGCCTTGGACGAATCTTGCTCTCCGTGGATTTGGCCCGATCCCAATAGTTCTTCGTCAATCTGTGGGATGGGAGGACTCCTTTCAGGTTTGTTACCTCAGGTGTCCCACCAAAAGAGGAATAACAAAGCAGAGCCCTGGGGATGAGTGAAGGGACAACCCGAACTATGGTGAAAAATTGGGGCCTGGCGGCATGGGAAGCCCAATATGCTGTCTCTCCATCCAGCCACTGAGAGGCCTTACCTGAGGACTGGGCTCAGTCTGAGGGTCACAACGTGTGTTTTTGACCAATGTGGCCCGCAAGCATGGGCGGGGCCTCATGGGCCACACTTTATTAAATGACACTGAAACTCGTACAACATGCCAACCACAAGGTTTCTTGCCATTGGGAAAGAGTTCTGATTTCTGCATCATTTTCAAACTGGGCAGTGATTGGATTGAAAAAAGGGCGAGTGTGAGGCTCTTGGTCAAGTTTTTGTCTCTGGATATCGTGTCAATCACGGTTGTGAAATTTCGGGGTGACTTCATGGGAAGAGGACGAGTCTTACTCTCTTGGGGTTTGGCCCCATCTAAAGAGATTGGGGTCATTCTGTGGGATGGAAGAATTCCGTTGTTCTGTTGTTGTTGATTTGTTTGTTTTGTTTTTCAACTTCACGTGTCCCACCAAATGAGGGATTCCAGAGTAGAGCACTGGGGAGGGGTGACTGGACAACCAGAAATCTGATTAAAATTTGAGGCCTAGGGACATGTCAAGCCCATTATGACATCTAATGGTACACCACTGAGAGGACGTACTAGAGGACAGGACTCACGCTGAGGGTCACAATGCGTGTTTATATCCTCGTCGCACTCAAGAATGGGCTGGGCCTCAGGGTGAATGCTGGTTTCTCCTACACTGAACGTTGGACCACATGGCAACCACAAGGTTTCTTGCCATGGGTAAGGAACAGTTCTGATTTCTGCATCACAGTCAACCCTGGGCAGTGATTGGAGATAAGGTCTAGGTTCTGAAGCCTGAAAACTGAGGTAGGGAAGAGATGATAACCTAAGGCCATGGCAGGTCTGATGTGCTCAGTGTGCGGCCAGCTGTCTGGGTGGGGCCAGGGGGTCCAGGCTTAGGCTGTGTCACAAATGGCATTAGTGCCCAGGTCAGCCTACATATTTGGGGTACAGCCGAATGCCGTGCAGGATGATCCTCATTGGGGGTTTCTGGGTAGCCCCAGAGGGCAATGATTTTCTACTGGAGGGCAGGCAGAGTGCTGCATTGTAGTTCTGGATTGCCAAACTGGAGGGCTTGTGGGCCAGTAGTCTGAGGACGGAAGTCTGAGAACACAAGCTAGGCCTAGGTTTCTGGGTGAGGATATGGCAGGCACAATCTACAGACCTGAATCGAGATCTCGTGCATCTGAAGTCAGGGCGAGGATCAGACAATCCCTCAGGTTGGACATTCTGTCCCTGATGGCCCATTCTTGAAGGGGGGATGGATCACGAGGCCATGGGTGTTTTCCCACGATGGGAGTTGTTAGAAGCTCCGAACTGCAAAGATTCTTCTGCAGGACAATTGAGACCTGTTGGTTGGCTACAGGACAACGATTCCGAGCAGGGTTCTAAGGATGGATGGCTGGGTAGCCCACCTCGCATTCCAATTGTCTCCAAGCAACAAGAAGGGTTAGATCTTCTGGATCTGGGGGAGCAACCGAGGAGGCTGAGTTGAAATGGACTCTACCGTGAATGTGTCCTAATATGATTTTGTATCTATGGAGACCTTGGAATGAAGCGGTGGCACTGGGGACCTGAAGGTTTCTCCTAAACAGAGGCTTTCACACAGCTTCTTCATCGTGCAAGTTTCCCATGTGTAGATGAGATTTGTTCTGATGGGTGAGTCAAGAAACAGTCATATGCTTACTGAAATCCAGGCCTCTGAGGAGAGATGCCTGGAAACCAAAGCAATGGATCCGATAGGTGCCTAGGGGCCTGTTGGTTCCTTTTTACCTCTGGGGACATCACTCTACGGGTCTGAGTGCCGGTAGGTCTTCAGATGGTAACAGATTGCCCCGGTTTGTCCTGGGAAGCCAGAAATATTGTGGTGGCCTCAGGGACTTAGGAGGTTTATCCTATTAGTAGGGTTGTGGCCATTGGAATGGGCACGTACAATTCCCTTGGAGAGGGCAAGCACAGTCGTCAGGTTTGGCTCCAGGGGCCAGAGCCTGTAGGATGTGTAGACCAGGGCTGTTTGGACAGTTCTCTGAATCAGAAACTCGGCTTATGGTCGCGTCATAGGTATGGCAGGACTGATCTACAGACCATGAGGAGAACACTTCAGGATATGAAAAAAGGGCGAGTGTGAGGCTCTTGCTCAAGTTTTTGTCTCTGGATATCGTGTCACTCATGGTCGTGAAATTTCCGGGTGACTTCATGGGAAATGGACTAGTCTTACTCTCTGGGGGTTCGCCCCGTCCAAGAGTTTGGGTTTATTCTGTGGGATGGAAGAAGTCCGTTGTTCTGTTGTTGTTGATTTGTTTTGTTTTGTTTTTAACCTCAGGTGTCCCACCAAATGAGGGATCCAGAGTAGAGCCCTGGGGAGGGGCGACTGGACAACCAGATATCTGGTTAAAAATTGGGGCCTAGGGACATGTCAACCCCATTATGACATCTAATGGTCCAGCCACTGAGAGGACGTACTAGAGGACAGGAAACACGCTGAGGGTCACAATGCGTGTTTATGCCGTCGTCGCACTCAAGAATGGGCGGGGCCCTCAGGGTGAATGCTGGTTTCCACTACACTGAACGTTGGATAACTTGCCAACCACAAGGTTTCTTGCCATGGGTAAGGAAGAGTACTGTTTCTGCATCACAGTTACCCCTGGGCAGTGATTGGAGATATGGTCTAGGTTCTGAAGCCTGAAAACTGAGGTAGGGAAGAGATGATGACCTAAGGCCATGGCGGGTGTGATGTGCTCCGTTTGCGGTCAGCTCTCTGGGAGTTGGTCACGAGATCCGGGTTCAGTTTGTCAGACAGTGCATTAGTGACCAGGTTAGACTATATATTTTGGGTGCATTCGAGTGCCGTGTAAGTTCTTATCTGAAGAACTCTTCAGGATATGAAGAATGAGCGAGTCTGAGGCGCGTGCTCAGTCTTTTGAATCTGGATTTTGTATCAGCGATGGCCGTGGAATGTTGGGGAGGCCTCATGGGCCATGGACGAATCTTGCTCTCTGTTGACTTGGCCCGATCACAATTGCTTTTCGTCAATTTGTGTGGGATGGGAGGACTCCTTTCAGGTTTGTTACCTCAGGTGTCCCACCAAAAGAGGAATTCCAAAACAGAGCCCTGGGGAACAGTGAAGGGACAACCCGAACTCTGGTTAAAAATTTGGGACTAGGGGCATGGCAAGCCCAATATGCAGTCTCCCATCCAGCCACCGAGAGTCCTTACCGGAGGACTGGGCTCAGGCCGAGGGTCAGAATGTGTGTTAGTGACCAATGTGGCCCGCAAGCAGGGGCTGGCCCTCATGGGCCACACTGGTTTCAAGTACACTGAACCTTGGACTACATACCAACCACAATGTTTCTTGCAATGGGGAAAGAGTTCTGATTTCTGCATCATTTTCAAACCCGGGCCCTGATTGGAAATAAGGTCTAAGTTCTGAAGCCTGAAAACCGAGGTTCAGAAGAGATGACGACCTAAGGCCATGGCGGGTCAGATGTGCTCAGTGTGCGGCCAGCTGTCTGGGTGGGGCCATGAGGTCCAGGCTCAGGCTCTGTCAGAAAGGGCATTAGTGCCCAGGTCAGCCTATATATTTGGTGTACAGCCGAATGGTGTGCCCTGTTGATCCTCATTTTGGGTGTCTGGGTAGCCCCAGCGGGCAATGTTTTTATTCTGGAGGGCAGGCAGAGTGCTGCATTGTAGTTCTGGATTGCCAAACTGGAGGGCTTGCGGGCCAGTAGTCTGAGGACGGCAGTCTGAGAACCCAAGCTAAGCCTCGGTTTCTGGGTGAGGATATGGCAGGCACAATCTACAGACCTGAATCGAGATCTCTTGTCTCTGAAGTCAGGGTGAGGATCAGACGATCACTTAGGTTGGACATTCTGTCCCTGTTGGCCCCTTCTTGAGAGAGGGGTTGATCACGAGGCCATGGGGGTTTTCCCACGATGGGAGTTGTGAGAAGCTCCCAACTGCAAAGATTCTTCTGCAGGATAATTGAGACCTGTTGGTTGGCTCCAGGACAACGATTCCGAGCAGGGTTCTAAGGATGGATGGCTTGGTAGCCCACCTCGCATTCCAATTGTCTCCTCGCAACAAGACAGGTTTAGATCTGCTGGATCTGGGGGAGCAACCGAGGAGGCTGAGTTGAAATGGACTCTCCCGTGGATGTCTCCTAATATGATTTTGCGTCTATGGAGACCTTGGAATGAAGCGGTGGCACTTGGGCTCTGAAGGGTTCTCCTAAAGAGAGGCTTTCACACAGCTCCGTCGTGCAAATCCCATGTGTAGATGAGATTTTTTTCTGATGGGTGAGTCATGAAACAGCCATATGCTGTTATTTATATCCAGGCCTCTGAGGAGAGATGCCTGGAAACCAAAGCAATGGATCCGATAGCTGCCTAGGGGCCTGTTCGTTCCTTTTTACCTCTAGGGACAACAGTCTACGGGTCTGAGTGCTGGTAGGTGCTCAGATGGGCCCAGATTGCCCCTGTTTGTCCTGGGAAGCCACAAATATTGGGATGGCCTCAGGGACTTTGGCATGGGCACATACAATTCCCTTGGAGAGGGCAAGCACGTCGTCAGGTTTGGCTGCAGGGACCTGAGCCTGTAGGGTGTGTAGGCCAGGACTGTTGGGACAGTTGTCTGAAAACACAAACTCGGCTTATGTTTCGGGTTATAGGTATGGCAGGACTGATCTACAGACCATGAGAGAACACTTCGGGATATCAAAAATGGCGAGTGTGAGACACTTCCTCAAGATTTTGTCTCTGGACGAGTCTTACTCTCTGGGGGTTTGGCCACGTTCAAAGAGTTTGGGGTTATTCTGTGGCATGGAAGAAGTCCGTTGTTCTGTTGTTGTTGATTTGTTTTGTTTTGATTTTCAACCCTCAGGTGTCCCACCAAATGAGGGACTGGACAACCAGAAATCTGGTTAAAAATTTGGGCCTAGGGACATGTCAAGGCTCTCACGCTGAGGGTTACAATGCGTGTTTATGCCCGAGTCGCACTCAAGAATGGGCGGGGCCTCTGGGTGAATGCTGCTTTCCTCTACACTGAACGTTGGACAGCATGCCAACCACAAGGTTTTTCTGGAATGGTTAAGGAAGAGTTCTGATTTCTGCATCACAGTCACCCCTGGGCAGTGAATGGAGATAAGGTCTAGGTTCTGAAGCCTGACCTAAGGCCATGGCGGTTCTGATGTGCTCAGTGTGCGGTCAGCTGTCTGGGGGTTTTGTCACGAGGTCCGGGCTCCGGTTGTCAGACAGTGCATTAGTGCCCAGGATCGACTATATATTTTGGGTGTATTCGAGTGCCGTGTAGGTTCTTATCTGAAGAACTCTTCAGGATATGAAGAATGAGCGAGTCTCAGGTGCGTGCTCAGGCTTTTGTCTCTGGATTTTGTATCAGCGATGGCCGTGGTATGTTGGGGATGCCTCATGGGCCATGGACGAATCATGCTCTCTGTGGATTAGGCCCGATCCGAATTGTTTTTCCTTTCAGGTTGTTACCTCAGGTGTCCCACCTAAAGAAGAATTCCAAAGCAGAGACCTGGGGAAGAGTGAAGGGAAACCCGAACTATGGTTAAAAATTGGGGGCCTAGGGGCATGGCAACCCCCCATATGCTGTCTCTCCATCCAGCCACTGAGAGGCCTTACCTGAGGACTGGGCTCAGGCTGAGGGTCACAATGTGTGTATGTGACCAATGTGGCCCGCAAGCATGGGCGGGGCCTCATGGGCCACCTGGATTCAACTACACTGAACCTTGGACAACATGCCAACCACAAGGTTTCTTGCCATGGGGAAAGAGTTCTGATTTCTGCATCATTTTCAAACCCGGGCCGTGATTGGAGATAAGGTCTAGACTCTGAAGCCTGAAAAACAGAGGTTGAGAAGAGATGACGTCCCATGGCGGGTCCGATGTGATCAGTGTGCGGCCAGCTGTCTGGGTGGGGCCAGGAGGTCCCGACTCAGGCTGTGTCAGAAAGGGCATTAGTGCCCAGGCCAGTCTATATATTTGGGGTACAGCCAAATGGCGCGCAGGTTGATCCTCATTTGGGGTTTCTGGGTAGCCCCAGAGGGCAATGTTTTTCTTCCCGAGGGCAGGAAGAGTGCTGCATTGTAGTCTGGATTGCCAAACTGGAGGGCTTGTGGACCAGTAGTCTGAGGACGGAAGTCTGAGAAACCAAGCTAGGCCTAGGATTCTGGGTGAGGGTATGGCAGGCACAATCAACAGACCTGAATTGAGATCTCGTGCATCTGAAGTCAGGGCGAGGATCAGAAGATCGCTCACGTTGGACATTCTGTCCCTGATGGCCCATTCTTGAAGGGGGGATGGATCACGAGGCCATGGGTGTTTTCCCCACGATGGGAGTTGTTAGAAGCTCCGAACTGCAAAGATTCTTCTGCAGGACAATTGAGACCTGTTGGTTGGCTACAGGACAACGATTCCGAGCAGGGTTCTAAGGATGGATGGCTGGGTAGCCCACCTCGCATTCCAATTGTCTCCAAGCAACAAGAAGGGTTAGATCTTCTGGATCTGGGGGAGCAACCGAGGAGGCTGAGTTGAAATGGACTCTACCGTGAATGTGTCCTAATATGATTTTGTATCTATGGAGACCTTGGAATGAAGCGGTGGCACTGGGGACCTGAAGGTTTCTCCTAAACAGAGGCTTTCACACAGCTTCATCGTGCAAGTTTCCCATGTGTAGATGAGATTTGTTCTGATGGGTGAGTCAAGAAACAGTCATATGCTTACTGAAATCCAGGCCTCTGAGGAGAGATGCCTGGAAACCAAAGCAATGGATCCGATAGGTGCCTAGGGGCCTGTTGGTTCCTTTTTACCTCTGGGGACATCACTCTACGGGTCTGAGTGCCGGTAGGTCTTCAGATGGTAACAGATTGCCCCGGTTTGTCCTGGGAAGCCAGAAATATTGTGGTGGCCTCAGGGACTTAGGAGGTTTATCCTATTAGTAGGGTTGTGGCCATTGGAATGGGCACGTACAATTCCCTTGGAGAGGGCAAGCACAGTCGTCAGGTTTGGCTCCAGGGGCCAGAGCCTGTAGGATGTGTAGACCAGGGCTGTTTGGGACAGTTCTCTGAATCAGAAACTCGGCTTATGGTCGCGTCATAGGTATGGCAGGACTGATCTACAGACCATGAGGAGAACACTTCAGGATATGAAAAAAGGGCGAGTGTGAGGCTCTTGCTCAAGTTTTTGTCTCTGGATATCGTGTCACTCATGGTCGTGAAATTTCCGGGTGACTTCATGGGAAATGGACTAGTCTTACTCTCTGGGGGTTCGCCCCCGTCCAAGAGTTTGGGTTTATTCTGTGGGATGGAAGAAGTCCGTTGTTCTGTTGTTGTTGATTTGTTTTGTTTTGTTTTTAACCTCAGGTGTCCCACCAAATGAGGGATCCAGAGTAGAGCCCTGGGGAGGGGCGACTGGACAACCAGATATCTGGTTAAAAATTGGGGCCTAGGGACATGTCAACCCCATTATGACATCTAATGGTCCAGCCACTGAGAGGACGTACTAGAGGACAGGAAACACGCTGAGGGTCACAATGCGTGTTTATGCCGTCGTCGCACTCAAGAATGGGCGGGGCCTCAGGGTGAATGCTGGTTTCCACTACACTGAACGTTGGATAACTTGCCAACCACAAGGTTTCTTGCCATGGGTAAGGAAGAGTACTGTTTCTGCATCACAGTTACCCCTGGGCAGTGATTGGAGATATGGTCTAGGTTCTGAAGCCTGAAAACTGAGGTAGGGAAGAGATGATGACCTAAGGCCATGGCGGGTGTGATGTGCTCCGTTTGCGGTCAGCTCTCTGGGAGTTGGTCACGAGATCCGGGTTCAGTTTGTCAGACAGTGCATTAGTGACCAGGTTAGACTATATATTTTGGGTGCATTCGAGTGCCGTGTAAGTTCTTATCTGAAGAACTCTTCAGGATATGAAGAATGAGCGAGTCTGAGGCGCGTGCTCAGTCTTTTGAATCTGGATTTTGTATCAGCGATGGCCGTGGAATGTTGGGGAGGCCTCATGGGCCATGGACGAATCTTGCTCTCTGTTGACTTGGCCCGATCACAATTGCTTTTCGTCAATTTGTGGGATGGGAGGACTCCTTTCAGGTTTGTTACCTCAGGTGTCCCACCAAAAGAGGAATTCCAAAACAGAGCCCTGGGGAACAGTGAAGGGACAACCCGAACTCTGGTTAAAAATTTGGGACTAGGGGCATGGCAAGCCCAATATGCAGTCTCCCATCCAGCCACCGAGAGTCCTTACCGGAGGACTGGGCTCAGGCCGAGGGTCAGAATGTGTGTTAGTGACCAATGTGGCCCGCAAGCAGGGGCTGGCCCTCATGGGCCACACTGGTTTCAAGTACACTGAACCTTGGACTACATACCAACCACAATGTTTTCTTGCAATGGGGAAAGAGTTCTGATTTCTGCATCATTTTCAAACCCGGGCCCTGATTGGAAATAAGGTCTAAGTTCTGAAGCCTGAAAACCGAGGTTCAGAAGAGATGACGACCTAAGGCCATGGCGGGTCAGATGTGCTCAGTGTGCGGCCAGCTGTCTGGGTGGGGCCATGAGGTCCAGGCTCAGGCTCTGTCAGAAAGGGCATTAGTGCCCAGGTCAGCCTATATATTTGGTGTACAGCCGAATGGTGTGCCCTGTTGATCCTCATTTTGGGTTTCTGGGTAGCCCCAGCGGGCAATGTTTTTTTATTCTGGAGGGCAGGCAGAGTGCTGCATTGTAGTTCTGGATTGCCAAACTGGAGGGCTTGCGGGCCAGTAGTCTGAGGACGGCAGTCTGAGAACCCAAGCTAAGCCTCGGTTTCTGGGTGAGGATATGGCAGGCACAATCTACAGACCTGAATCGAGATCTCTTGTCTCTGAAGTCAGGGTGAGGATCAGACGATCACTTAGGTTGGACATTCTGTCCCTGTTGGCCCCTTCTTGAGAGAGGGGTTGATCACGAGGCCATGGGGGTTTTCCCACGATGGGAGTTGTGAGAAGCTCCCAACTGCAAAGATTCTTCTGCAGGATAATTGAGACCTGTTGGTTGGCTCCAGGACAACGATTCCGAGCAGGGTTCTAAGGATGGATGGCTTGGTAGCCCACCTCGCATTCCAATTGTCTCCTCGCAACAAGACAGGTTAGATCTGCTGGATCTGGGGGAGCAACCGAGGAGGCTGAGTTGAAATGGACTCTCCCGTGGATGTCTCCTAATATGATTTTGCGTCTATGGAGACCTTGGAATGAAGCGGTGGCACTTGGGCTCTGAAGGGTTCTCCTAAAGAGAGGCTTTCACACAGCTCCGTCGTGCAAATCCCATGTGTAGATGAGATTTTTTCTGATGGGTGAGTCATGAAACAGCCATATGCTGTTATTTATATCCAGGCCTCTGAGGAGAGATGCCTGGAAACCAAAGCAATGGATCCGATAGCTGCCTAGGGGCCTGTTCGTTCCTTTTTACCTCTAGGGACAACAGTCTACGGGTCTGAGTGCTGGTAGGTGCTCAGATGGGCCCAGATTGCCCCTGTTTGTCCTGGGAAGCCACAAATATTGGGATGGCCTCAGGGACTTTGGCATGGGCACATACAATTCCCTTGGAGAGGGCAAGCACGTCGTCAGGTTTGGCTGCAGGGACCTGAGCCTGTAGGGTGTGTAGGCCAGGACTGTTGGGACAGTTGTCTGAAAACACAAACTCGGCTTATGTTTCGGGTTATAGGTATGGCAGGACTGATCTACAGACCATGAGAGAACACTTCGGGATATCAAAAATGGCGAGTGTGAGACACTTCCTCAAGATTTTGTCTCTGGACGAGTCTTACTCTCTGGGGGTTTGGCCACGTTCAAAGAGTTTGGGGTTATTCTGTGGCATGGAAGAAGTCCGTTGTTCTGTTGTTGTTGATTTGTTTTGTTTTGATTTTCAACCTCAGGTGTCCCACCAAATGAGGGACTGGACAACCAGAAATCTGGTTAAAAATTTGGGCCTAGGGACATGTCAAGGCTCTCACGCTGAGGGTTACAATGCGTGTTTATGCCCGAGTCGCACTCAAGAATGGGCGGGGCCTCTGGGTGAATGCTGCTTTCCTCTACACTGAACGTTGGACAGCATGCCAACCACAAGGTTTCTGGAATGGTTAAGGAAGAGTTCTGATTTCTGCATCACAGTCACCCCTGGGCAGTGAATGGAGATAAGGTCTAGGTTCTGAAGCCTGACCTAAGGCCATGGCGGTTCTGATGTGCTCAGTGTGCGGTCAGCTGTCTGGGGGTTTGTCACGAGGTCCGGGCTCCGGTTGTCAGACAGTGCATTAGTGCCCAGGATCGACTATATATTTTTGGGTGTATTCGAGTGCCGTGTAGGTTCTTATCTGAAGAACTCTTCAGGATATGAAGAATGAGCGAGTCTCAGGTGCGTGCTCAGGCTTTTGTCTCTGGATTTTGTATCAGCGATGGCCGTGGTATGTTGGGGATGCCTCATGGGCCATGGACGAATCATGCTCTCTGTGGATTAGGCCCGATCCGAATTGTTTTCCTTTCAGGTTGTTACCTCAGGTGTCCCACCTAAAGAAGAATTCCAAAGCAGAGACCTGGGGAAGAGTGAAGGGAAACCCGAACTATGGTTAAAAATTGGGGCCTAGGGGCATGGCAACCCCCAATATGCTGTCTCTCCATCCAGCCACTGAGAGGCCTTACCTGAGGACTGGGCTCAGGCTGAGGGTCACAATGTGTGTATGTGACCAATGTGGCCCGCAAGCATGGGCGGGGGCCTCATGGGCCACCTGGATTCAACTACACTGAACCTTGGACAACATGCCAACCACAAGGTTTCTTGCCATGGGGAAAGAGTTCTGATTTCTGCATCATTTTCAAACCCGGGCCGTGATTGGAGATAAGGTCTAGACTCTGAAGCCTGAAAACAGAGGTTGAGAAGAGATGACGTCCCATGGCGGGTCCGATGTGATCAGTGTGCGGCCAGCTGTCTGGGTGGGGCCAGGAGGTCCCGACTCAGGCTGTGTCAGAAAGGGCATTAGTGCCCAGGCCAGTCTATATATTTGGGGTACAGCCAAATGGCGCGCAGGTTGATCCTCATTTGGGGTTTCTGGGTAGCCCCAGAGGGCAATGTTTTTTTTTCTTCCCGAGGGCAGGAAGAGTGCTGCATTGTAGTCTGGATTGCCAAACTGGAGGGCTTGTGGACCAGTAGTCTGAGGACGGAAGTCTGAGAAACCAAGCTAGGCCTAGGATTCTGGGTGAGGGTATGGCAGGCACAATCAACAGACCTGAATTGAGATCTCGTGCATCTGAAGTCAGGGCGAGGATCAGAAGATCGCTCACGTTGGACATTCTGTCCCTGATGGCCCATTCTTGAAGGGGGGATGGATCACGAGGCCATGGGTGTTTTCCCACGATGGGAGTTGTTAGAAGCTCCGAACTGCAAAGATTCTTCTGCAGGACAATTGAGACCTGTTGGTTGGCTACAGGACAACGATTCCGAGCAGGGTTCTAAGGATGGATGGCTGGGTAGCCCACCTCGCATTCCAATTGTCTCCAAGCAACAAGAAGGGTTAGATCTTCTGGATCTGGGGGAGCAACCGAGGAGGCTGAGTTGAAATGGACTCTACCGTGAATGTGTCCTAATATGATTTTGTATCTATGGAGACCTTGGAATGAAGCGGTGGCACTGGGGACCTGAAGGTTTCTCCTAAACAGAGGCTTTCACACAGCTTCATCGTGCAAGTTTCCCATGTGTAGATGAGATTTGTTCTGATGGGTGAGTCAAGAAACAGTCATATGCTTACTGAAATCCAGGCCTCTGAGGAGAGATGCCTGGAAACCAAAGCAATGGATCCGATAGGTGCCTAGGGGCCTGTTGGTTCCTTTTTACCTCTGGGGACATCACTCTACGGGTCTGAGTGCCGGTAGGTCTTCAGATGGTAACAGATTGCCCCCGGTTTGTCCTGGGAAGCCAGAAATATTGTGGTGGCCTCAGGGACTTAGGAGGTTTATCCTATTAGTAGGGTTGTGGCCATTGGAATGGGCACGTACAATTCCCTTGGAGAGGGCAAGCACAGTCGTCAGGTTTGGCTCCAGGGGCCAGAGCCTGTAGGATGTGTAGACCAGGGCTGTTTGGACAGTTCTCTCTGAATCAGAAACTCGGCTTATGGTCGCGTCATAGGTATGGCAGGACTGATCTACAGACCATGAGGAGAACACTTCAGGATATGAAAAAAGGGCGAGTGTGAGGCTCTTGCTCAAGTTTTTTTGTCTCTGGATATCGTGTCACTCATGGTCGTGAAATTTCCGGGTGACTTCATGGGAAATGGACTAGTCTTACTCTCTGGGGGTTTCGCCCCGTCCAAGAGTTTGGGTTTATTCTGTGGGATGGAAGAAGTCCGTTGTTCTGTTGTTGTTGATTTGTTTTGTTTTGTTTTTTTTTTAACCTCAGGTGTCCCACCAAATGAGGGATCCAGAGTAGAGCCCTGGGGAGGGGCGACTGGACAACCAGATATCTGGTTAAAAATTGGGGCCTAGGGACATGTCAACCCCATTATGACATCTAATGGTCCAGCCACTGAGAGGACGTACTAGAGGACAGGAAACACGCTGAGGGTCACAATGCGTGTTTATTATGCCGTCGTCGCACTCAAGAATGGGCGGGGCCTCAGGGTGAATGCTGGTTTCCACTACACTGAACGTTGGATAACTTGCCAACCACAAGGTTTCTTGCCATGGGTAAGGAAGAGTACTGTTTCTGCATCACAGTTACCCCTGGGCAGTGATTGGAGATATGGTCTAGGTTCTGAAGCCTGAAAACTGAGGTAGGGAAGAGATGATGACCTAAGGCCATGGCGGGTGTGATGTGCTCCGTTTGCGGTCAGCTCTCTGGGAGTTGGTCACGAGATCCGGGTTCAGTTTGTCAGACAGTGCATTAGTGACCAGGTTAGACTATATATTTTGGGTGCATTCGAGTGCCGTGTAAGTTCTTATCTGAAGAACTCTTCAGGATATGAAGAATGAGCGAGTCTGAGGCGCGTGCTCAGTCTTTTGAATCTGGATTTTGTATATCAGCGATGGCCGTGGAATGTTGGGGAGGCCTCATGGGCCATGGACGAATCTTGCTCTCTGTTGACTTGGCCCGATCACAATTGCTTTTCGTCAATTTGTGGGATGGGAGGACTCCTTTCAGGTTTGTTACCCCTCAGGTGTCCCCACCAAAAGAGGAATTCCAAAACAGAGCCCTGGGGAACAGTGAAGGGACAACCCGAACTCTGGTTAAAAATTTGGGACTAGGGGCATGGCAAGCCCAATATGCAGTCTCCCATCCAGCCACCGAGAGTCCTTACCGGAGGACTGGGCTCAGGCCGAGGGTCAGAATGTGTGTTAGTGACCAATGTGGCCCGCAAGCAGGGGCTGGCCCTCATGGGCCACACTGGTTTCAAGTACACTGAACCTTGGACTACATACCAACCACAATGTTTCTTGCAATGGGGAAAGAGTTCTGATTTCTGCATCATTTTCAAACCCGGGCCCTGATTGGAAATAAGGTCTAAGTTCTGAAGCCTGAAAACCGAGGTTCAGAAGAGATGACGACCTAAGGCCATGGCGGGTCAGATGTGCTCAGTGTGCGGCCAGCTGTCTGGGTGGGGCCATGAGGTCCAGGCTCAGGCTCTGTCAGAAAGGGCATTAGTGCCCAGGTCAGCCTATATATTTGGTGTACAGCCGAATGGTGTGCCCTGTTGATCCTCATTTTGGGTTTCTGGGTAGCCCCCAGCGGGCAATGTTTTTATTCTGGAGGGCAGGCAGAGTGCTGCATTGTAGTTCTGGATTGCCAAACTGGAGGGCTTGCGGGCCAGTAGTCTGAGGACGGCAGTCTGAGAACCCAAGCTAAGCCTCGGTTTTCTGGGTGAGGATATGGCAGGCACAATCTACAGACCTGAATCGAGATCTCTTGTCTCTGAAGTCAGGGTGAGGATCAGACGATCACTTAGGTTGGACATTCTGTCCCTGTTGGCCCCTTCTTGAGAGAGGGGTTGATCACGAGGCCATGGGGGTTTTTCCCACGATGGGAGTTGTGAGAAGCTCCCAACTGCAAAGATTCTTCTGCAGGATAATTGAGACCTGTTGGTTGGCTCCAGGACAACGATTCCGAGCAGGGTTCTAAGGATGGATGGCTTGGTAGCCCCACCTCGCATTCCAATTGTCTCCTCGCAACAAGACAGGTTAGATCTGCTGGATCTGGGGGAGCAACCGAGGAGGCTGAGTTGAAATGGACTCTCCCGTGGATGTCTCCTAATATGATTTTGCGTCTATGGAGACCTTGGAATGAAGCGGTGGCACTTGGGCTCTGAAGGGTTCTCCTAAAGAGAGGCTTTCACACACAGCTCCGTCGTGCAAATCCCATGTGTAGATGAGATTTTTTTCTGATGGGTGAGTCATGAAACAGCCATATGCTGTTATTTATATCCAGGCCTCTGAGGAGAGATGCCTGGAAACCAAAGCAATGGATCCGATAGCTGCCTAGGGGCCTGTTCGTTCCTTTTTTACCCTCTAGGGACAACAGTCTACGGGTCTGAGTGCTGGTAGGTGCTCAGATGGGCCCAGATTGCCCCTGTTTGTCCTGGGAAGCCACAAATATTGGGATGGCCTCAGGGACTTTGGCATGGGCACATACAATTCCCTTGGAGAGGGCAAGCACGTCGTCAGGTTTGGCTGCAGGGACCTGAGCCTGTAGGGTGTGTAGGCCAGGACTGTTGGGACAGTTGTCTGAAAACACAAACTCGGCTTATGTTTCGGGTTATAGGTATGGCAGGACTGATCTACAGACCATGAGAGAACACTTCGGGATATCAAAAATGGCGAGTGTGAGACACTTCCTCAAGATTTTGTCTCTGGACGAGTCTTACTCTCTGGGGGTTTGGCCACGTTCAAAGAGTTTGGGGTTATTCTGTGGCATGGAAGAAGTCCGTTGTTCTGTTGTTGTTGATTTGTTTTGTTTTGATTTTCAACCTCAGGTGTCCCCACCAATGAGGGACTGGACAACCAGAAATCTGGTTAAAAATTTGGGCCTAGGGACATGTCAAGGCTCTCACGCTGAGGGTTACAATGCGTGTTTATGCCCGAGTCGCACTCAAGAATGGGCGGGGCCTCTGGGTGAATGCTGCTTTCCTCTACACTGAACGTTGGACAGCATGCCAACCACAAGGTTTCTGGAATGGTTAAGGAAGAGTTCTGATTTCTGCATCACAGTCACCCCTGGGCAGTGAATGGAGATAAGGTCTAGGTTCTGAAGCCTGACCTAAGGCCATGGCGGTTCTGATGTGCTCAGTGTGCGGTCAGCTGTCTGGGGGTTTGTCACGAGGTCCGGGCTCCGGTTGTCAGACAGTGCATTAGTGCCCAGGATCGACTATATATTTTGGGTGTATTCGAGTGCCGTGTAGGTTCTTATCTGAAGAACTCTTCAGGATATGAAGAATGAGCGAGTCTCAGGTGCGTGCTCAGGCTTTTGTCTCTGGATTTTGTATCAGCGATGGCCGTGGTATGTTGGGGATGCCTCATGGGCCATGGACGAATCATGCTCTCTGTGGATTAGGCCCGATCCGAATTGTTTTCCTTTCAGGTTGTTACCTCAGGTGTCCCACCTAAAGAAGAATTCCAAAGCAGAGACCTGGGGAAGAGTGAAGGGAAACCCGAACTATGGTTAAAAAATTGGGGCCTAGGGGCATGGCAACCCCAATATGCTGTCTCTCCATCCAGCCACTGAGAGGCCTTACCTGAGGACTGGGCTCAGGCTGAGGGTCACAATGTGTGTATGTGACCAATGTGGCCCGCAAGCATGGGCGGGGCCTCATGGGCCACCTGGATTCAACTACACTGAACCTTGGACAACATGCCAACCACAAGGTTTCTTGCCATGGGGAAAGAGTTCTGATTTCTGCATCATTTTCAAACCCGGGCCGTGATTGGAGATAAGGTCTAGACTCTGAAGCCTGAAAAACAGAGGTTGAGAAGAGATGACGTCCCATGGCGGGTCCGATGTGATCAGTGTGCGGCCAGCTGTCTGGGTGGGGCCAGGAGGTCCCGACTCAGGCTGTGTCAGAAAGGGCATTAGTGCCCAGGCCAGTCTATATATTTGGGGTACAGCCAAATGGCGCGCAGGTTGATCCTCATTTGGGGTTTCTGGGTAGCCCCAGAGGGCAATGTTTTTCTTCCCGAGGGCAGGAAGAGTGCTGCATTGTAGTCTGGATTGCCAAACTGGAGGGCTTGTGGACCAGTAGTCTGAGGACGGAAGTCTGAGAAACCAAGCTAGGCCTAGGATTCTGGGTGAGGGTATGGCAGGCACAATCAACAGACCTGAATTGAGATCTCGTGCATCTGAAGTCAGGGCGAGGATCAGAAGATCGCTCACGTTGGACATTCTGTCCCTGATGGCCCATTCTTGAAGGGGGGATGGATCACGAGGCCATGGGTGTTTTCCCACGATGGGAGTTGTTAGAAGCTCCGAACTGCAAAGATTCTTCTGCAGGACAATTGAGACCTGTTGGTTGGCTACAGGACAACGATTCCGAGCAGGGTTCTAAGGATGGATGGCTGGGTAGCCCACCTCGCATTCCAATTGTCTCCAAGCAACAAGAAGGGTTAGATCTTCTGGATCTGGGGGAGCAACCGAGGAGGCTGAGTTGAAATGGACTCTACCGTGAATGTGTCCTAATATGATTTTGTATCTATGGAGACCTTGGAATGAAGCGGTGGCACTGGGGACCTGAAGGTTTCTCCTAAACAGAGGCTTTCACACAGCTTCATCGTGCAAGTTTCCCATGTGTAGATGAGATTTGTTCTGATGGGTGAGTCAAGAAAACAGTCATATGCTTACTGAAATCCAGGCCTCTGAGGAGAGATGCCTGGAAACCAAAGCAATGGATCCGATAGGTGCCTAGGGGCCTGTTGGTTCCTTTTTACCTCTGGGGACATCACTCTACGGGTCTGAGTGCCGGTAGGTCTTCAGATGGTAACAGATTGCCCCGGTTTGTCCTGGGAAGCCAGAAATATTGTGGTGGCCTCAGGGACTTAGGAGGTTTATCCTATTAGTAGGGTTGTGGCCATTGGAATGGGCACGTACAATTCCCTTGGAGAGGGCAAGCACAGTCGTCAGGTTTGGCTCCAGGGGCCAGAGCCTGTAGGATGTGTAGACCAGGGCTGTTTGGACAGTTCTCTGAATCAGAAACTCGGCTTATGGTCGCGTCATAGGTATGGCAGGACTGATCTACAGACCATGAGGAGAACACTTCAGGATATGAAAAAAAGGGCGAGTGTGAGGCTCTTGCTCAAGTTTTTTGTCTCTGGATATCGTGTCACTCATGGTCGTGAAATTTCCGGGTGACTTCATGGGAAATGGACTAGTCTTACTCTCTGGGGGTTCGCCCCGTCCAAGAGTTTGGGTTTATTCTGTGGGATGGAAGAAGTCCGTTGTTCTGTTGTTGTTGATTTGTTTTGTTTGTGTTTTTAACCTCAGGTGTCCCACCAAATGAGGGATCCAGAGTAGAGCCCTGGGGAGGGGCGACTGGACAACCAGATATCTGGTTAAAAATTGGGGCCTAGGGACATGTCAACCCCATTATGACATCTAATGGTCCAGCCACTGAGAGGACGTACTAGAGGACAGGAAACACGCTGAGGGTCACAATGCGTGTTTATGCCGTCGTCGCACTCAAGAATGGGCGGGGCCTCAGGGTGAATGCTGGTTTCCACTACACTGAACGTTGGATAACTTGCCAACCACAAGGTTTCTTGCCATGGGTAAGGAAGAGTACTGTTTCTGCATCACAGTTACCCCTGGGCAGTGATTGGAGATATGGTCTAGGTTCTGAAGCCTGAAAACTGAGGTAGGGAAGAGATGATGACCTAAGGCCATGGCGGGGTGTGATGTGCTCCGTTTGCGGTCAGCTCTCTGGGAGTTGGTCACGAGATCCGGGTTCAGTTTGTCAGACAGTGCATTAGTGACCAGGTTAGACTATATATTTTGGGTGCATTCGAGTGCCGTGTAAGTTCTTATCTGAAGAACTCTTCAGGATATGAAGAATGAGCGAGTCTGAGGCGCGTGCTCAGTCTTTTGAATCTGGATTTTGTATCAGCGATGGCCGTGGAATGTTGGGGAGGCCTCATGGGCCATGGACGAATCTTGCTCTCTGTTGACTTGGCCCGATCACAATTGCTTTTCGTCAATTTGTGGGATGGGAGGACTCCTTTCAGGTTTGTTACCTCAGGTGTCCCACCAAAAGAGGAATTCCAAAACAGAGCCCTGGGGAACAGTGAAGGGACAACCCGAACTCTGGTTAAAAATTTGGGACTAGGGGCATGGCAAGCCCAATATGCAGTCTCCCATCCAGCCACCGAGAGTCCTTACCGGAGGACTGGGCTCAGGCCGAGGGTCAGAATGTGTGTTAGTGACCAATGTGGCCCGCAAGCAGGGGCTGGCCCTCATGGGCCACACTGGTTTCAAGTACACTGAACCTTGGACTACATACCAACCACAATGTTTCTTGCAATGGGGAAAGAGTTCTGATTTCTGCATCATTTTCAAACCCGGGCCCTGATTGGAAATAAGGTCTAAGTTCTGAAGCCTGAAAACCGAGGTTCAGAAGAGATGACGACCTAAGGCCATGGCGGGTCAGATGTGCTCAGTGTGCGGCCAGCTGTCTGGGTGGGGGGCCATGAGGTCCAGGCTCAGGCTCTGTCAGAAAGGGCATTAGTGCCCAGGTCAGCCTATATATTTGGTGTACAGCCGAATGGTGTGCCCTGTTGATCCTCATTTTGGGTTTCTGGGTAGCCCCAGCGGGCAATGTTTTTTATTCTGGAGGGCAGGCAGAGTGCTGCATTGTAGTTCTGGATTGCCAAACTGGAGGGCTTGCGGGCCAGTAGTCTGAGGACGGCAGTCTGAGAACCCAAGCTAAGCCTCGGTTTCTGGGTGAGGATATGGCAGGCACAATCTACAGACCTGAATCGAGATCTCTTGTCTCTGAAGTCAGGGTGAGGATCAGACGATCACTTAGGTTGGACATTCTGTCCCTGTTGGCCCCTTCTTGAGAGAGGGGTTGATCACGAGGCCATGGGGGTTTTCCCACGATGGGAGTTGTGAGAAGCTCCCAACTGCAAAGATTCTTCTGCAGGATAATTGAGACCTGTTGGTTGGCTCCAGGACAACGATTCCGAGCAGGGTTTCTAAGGATGGATGGCTTGGTAGCCCACCTCGCATTCCAATTGTCTCCTCGCAACAAGACAGGTTAGATCTGCTGGATCTGGGGGAGCAACCGAGGAGGCTGAGTTGAAATGGACTCTCCCGTGGATGTCTCCTAATATGATTTTGCGTCTATGGAGACCTTGGAATGAAGCGGTGGCACTTGGGCTCTGAAGGGTTCTCCTAAAGAGAGGCTTTCACACAGCTCCGTCGTGCAAATCCCATGTGTAGATGAGATTTTTTCTGATGGGTGAGTCATGAAACAGCCATATGCTGTTATTTATATCCAGGCCTCTGAGGAGAGATGCCTGGAAACCAAAGCAATGGATCCGATAGCTGCCTAGGGGCCTGTTCGTTCCTTTTTACCTCTAGGGACAACAGTCTACGGGTCTGAGTGCTGGTAGGTGCTCAGATGGGCCCAGATTGCCCCTGTTTGTCCTGGGAAGCCACAAATATTGGGATGGCCTCAGGGACTTTGGCATGGGCACATACAATTCCCTTGGAGAGGGCAAGCACGTCGTCGTCAGGTTTGGCTGCAGGGACCTGAGCCTGTAGGGTGTGTAGGCCAGGACTGTTGGGACAGTTGTCTGAAAACACAAACTCGGCTTATGTTTCGGGTTATAGGTATGGCAGGACTGATCTACAGACCATGAGAGAACACTTCGGGATATCAAAAATGGCGAGTGTGAGACACTTCCTCAAGATTTTGTCTCTGGACGAGTCTTACTCTCTGGGGGTTTGGCCACGTTCAAAGAGTTTGGGGTTATTCTGTGGCATGGAAGAAGTCCGTTGTTCTGTTGTTGTTGATTTGTTTTGTTTTGATTTTCAACCTCAGGTTGTCCCACCAAATGAGGGACTGGACAACCAGAAATCTGGTTAAAAATTTGGGCCTAGGGACATGTCAAGGCTCTCACGCTGAGGGTTACAATGCGTGTTTATGCCCGAGTCGCACTCAAGAATGGGCGGGGGCCTCTGGGTGAATGCTGCTTTCCTCTACACTGAACGTTGGACAGCATGCCAACCACAAGGTTTCTGGAATGGTTAAGGAAGAGTTCTGATTTCTGCATCACAGTCACCCCTGGGCAGTGAATGGAGATAAGGTCTAGGTTCTGAAGCCTGACCTAAGGCCATGGCGGTTCTGATGTGCTCAGTGTGCGGTCAGCTGTCTGGGGGTTTGTCACGAGGTCCGGGCTCCGGTTGTCAGACAGTGCATTAGTGCCCAGGATCGACTATATATTTTGGGTGTATTCGAGTGCCGTGTAGGTTCTTATCTGAAGAACTCTTCAGGATATGAAGAATGAGCGAGTCTCAGGTGCGTGCTCAGGCTTTTGTCTCTGGATTTTGTATCAGCGATGGCCGTGGTATGTTGGGGATGCCTCATGGGCCATGGACGAATCATGCTCTCTGTGGATTAGGCCCCGATCCGAATTGTTTTCCTTTCAGGTTGTTACCTCAGGTGTCCCACCTAAAGAAGAATTCCAAAGCAGAGACCTGGGGAAGAGTGAAGGGAAACCCGAACTATGGTTAAAAATTGGGGCCTAGGGGCATGGCAACCCCAATATGCTGTCTCTCCATCCAGCCACTGAGAGGCCTTACCTGAGGACTGGGCTCAGGCTGAGGGTCACAATGTGTGTATGTGACCAATGTGGCCCGCAAGCATGGGCGGGGCCTCATGGGCCACCTGGATTCAACTACACTGAACCTTGGACAACATGCCAACCACAAGGTTTCTTGCCATGGGGAAAGAGTTCTGATTTCTGCATCATTTTCAAACCCGGGCCGTGATTGGAGATAAGGTCTAGACTCTGAAGCCTGAAAAACAGAGGTTGAGAAGAGATGACGTCCCATGGCGGGTCCGATGTGATCAGTGTGCGGCCAGCTGTCTGGGGTGGGGCCAGGAGGGTCCCGACTCAGGCTGTGTCAGAAAGGGCATTAGTGCCCAGGCCAGTCTATATATTTGGGGTACAGCCAAATGGCGCGCAGGTTGATCCTCATTTGGGGTTTCTGGGTAGCCCCAGAGGGCAATGTTTTTCTTCCCGAGGGCAGGAAGAGTGCTGCATTGTAGTCTGGATTGCCAAACTGGAGGGCTTGTGGACCAGTAGTCTGAGGACGGAAGTCTGAGAAACCAAGCTAGGCCTAGGATTCTGGGTGAGGGTATGGCAGGCACAATCAACAGACCTGAATTGAGATCTCGTGCATCTGAAGTCAGGGCGAGGATCAGAAGATCGCTCACGTTGGACATTCTGTCCCTGATGGCCCATTCTTGAAGGGGGGATGGATCACGAGGCCATGGGTGTTTTTTTCCCACGATGGGAGTTGTTAGAAGCTCCGAACTGCAAAGATTCTTCTGCAGGACAATTGAGACCTGTTGGTTGGCTACAGGACAACGATTCCGAGCAGGGTTCTAAGGATGGATGGCTGGGTAGCCCACCTCGCATTCCAATTGTCTCCAAGCAACAAGAAGGGTTAGATCTTCTGGATCTGGGGGAGCAACCGAGGAGGCTGAGTTTGAAATGGACTCTACCGTGAATGTGTCCTAATATGATTTTGTATCTATGGAGACCTTGGAATGAAGCGGTGGCACTGGGGACCTGAAGGTTTCTCCTAAACAGAGGCTTTCACACAGCTTCATCGTGCAAGTTTCCCATGTGTAGATGAGATTTGTTCTGATGGGTGAGTCAAGAAACAGTCATATGCTTACTGAAATCCAGGCCTCTGAGGAGAGATGCCTGGAAACCAAAGCAATGGATCCGATAGGTGCCTAGGGGCCTGTTGGTTCCTTTTTACCTCTGGGGACATCACTCTACGGGTCTGAGTGCCGGTAGGTCTTCAGATGGTAACAGATTGCCCCGGTTTGTCCTGGGAAGCCAGAAATATTGTGGTGGCCTCAGGGACTTAGGAGGTTTATCCTATTAGTAGGGTTGTGGCCATTGGAATGGGCACGTACAATTCCCTTGGAGAGGGCAAGCACAGTCGTCAGGTTTGGCTCCAGGGGCCAGAGCCTGTAGGATGTGTAGACCAGGGCTGTTTGGACAGTTCTCTGAATCAGAAACTCGGCTTATGGTCGCGTCATAGGTATGGCAGGACTGATCTACAGACCATGAGGAGAACACTTCAGGATATGAAAAAAGGGCGGAGTGTGAGGCTCTTGCTCAAGTTTTTTGTCTCTGGATATCGTGTCACTCATGGTCGTGAAATTTCCGGGTGACTTCATGGGAAATGGACTAGTCTTACTCTCTGGGGGTTCGCCCCGTCCAAGAGTTTGGGTTTATTCTGTGGGATGGAAGAAGTCCGTTGTTCTGTTGTTGTTGATTTGTTTTGTGTTTTGTTTTTAACCTCAGGTGTCCCACCAAATGAGGGATCCAGAGTAGAGCCCTGGGGAGGGGCGACTGGACAACCAGATATCTGGTTAAAAATTGGGGCCTAGGGACATGTCAACCCCATTATGACATCTAATGGTCCAGCCACTGAGAGGACGTACTAGAGGACAGGAAACACGCTGAGGGTCACAATGCGTGTTTATGCCGTCGTCGCACTCAAGAATGGGCGGGGCCTCAGGGTGAATGCTGGTTTCCACTACACTGAACGTTGGATAACTTGCCAACCACAAGGTTTCTTGCCATGGGTAAGGAAGAGTACTGTTTCTGCATCACAGTTACCCCTGGGCAGTGATTGGAGATATGGTCTAGGTTCTGAAGCCTGAAAACTGAGGTAGGGAAGAGATGATGACCTAAGGCCATGGCGGGTGTGATGTGCTCCGTTTGCGGTCAGCTCTCTGGGAGTTGGTCACGAGATCCGGGTTCAGTTTGTCAGACAGTGCATTAGTGACCAGGTTAGACTATATATTTTGGGTGCATTCGAGTGCCGTGTAAGTTCTTATCTGAAGAACTCTTCAGGATATGAAGAATGAGCGAGTCTGAGGCGCGTGCTCAGTCTTTGAATCTGGATTTTGTATCAGCGATGGCCGTGGAATGTTGGGGAGGCCTCATGGGCCATGGACGAATCTTGCTCTCTGTTGACTTGGCCCGATCACAATTGCTTTTTCGTCAATTTGTGGGATGGGAGGACTCCTTTCAGGTTTGTTACCTCAGGTGTCCCACCAAAAGAGGAATTCCAAAACAGAGCCCTGGGGAACAGTGAAGGGACAACCCGAACTCTGGTTAAAAATTTGGGGACTAGGGGCATGGCAAGCCCAATATGCAGTCTCCCATCCAGCCACCGAGAGTCCTTACCGGAGGACTGGGCTCAGGCCGAGGGTCAGAATGTGTGTTAGTGACCAATGTGGCCCGCAAGCAGGGGCTGGCCCTCATGGGCCACACTGGTTTCAAGTACACTGAACCTTGGACTACATACCAACCACAATGTTTCTTGCAATGGGGAAAGAGTTCTGATTTTCTGCATCATTTTCAAACCCGGGCCCTGATTGGAAATAAGGTCTAAGTTCTGAAGCCTGAAAACCGAGGTTCAGAAGAGATGACGACCTAAGGCCATGGCGGGTCAGATGTGCTCAGTGTGCGGCCAGCTGTCTGGGTGGGGCCATGAGGTCCAGGCTCAGGCTCTGTCAGAAAGGGCATTAGTGCCCAGGTCAGCCTATATATTTGGTGTACAGCCGAATGGTGTGCCCTGTTGATCCTCATTTTGGGTTTCTGGGTAGCCCCAGCGGGGCAATGTTTTTATTCTGGAGGGGCAGGCAGAGTGCTGCATTGTAGTTCTGGATTGCCAAACTGGAGGGCTTGCGGGCCAGTAGTCTGAGGACGGCAGTCTGAGAACCCAAGCTAAGCCTCGGTTTCTGGGTGAGGATATGGCAGGCACAATCTACAGACCTGAATCGAGATCTCTTGTCTCTGAAGTCAGGGTGAGGATCAGACGATCACTTAGGTTGGACATTCTGTCCCTGTTGGCCCCTTCTTGAGAGAGGGGTTTGATCACGAGGCCATGGGGGTTTTCCCACGATGGGAGTTGTGAGAAGCTCCCAACTGCAAAGATTCTTCTGCAGGATAATTGAGACCTGTTGGTTGGCTCCAGGACAACGATTCCGAGCAGGGTTCTAAGGATGGATGGCTTGGTAGCCCACCTCGCATTCCAATTGTCTCCTCGCAACAAGACAGGTTAGATCTGCTGGATCTGGGGGAGCAACCGAGGAGGCTGAGTTGAAATGGACTCTCCCGTGGATGTCTCCTAATATGATTTTGCGTCTATGGAGACCTTGGAATGAAGCGGTGGCACTTGGGCTCTGAAGGGTTCTCCTAAAGAGAGGCTTTCACACACAGCTCCGTCGTGCAAATCCCATGTGTAGATGAGATTTTTTCTGATGGGTGAGTCATGAAAACAGCCATATGCTGTTATTTATATCCAGGCCTCTGAGGAGAGATGCCTGGAAACCAAAGCAATGGATCCGATAGCTGCCTAGGGGCCTGTTCGTTCCTTTTTACCTCTAGGGACAACAGTCTACGGGTCTGAGTGCTGGTAGGTGCTCAGATGGGCCCAGATTGCCCCTGTTTGTCCTGGGAAGCCACAAATATTGGGATGGCCTCAGGGACTTTGGCATGGGCACATACAATTCCCTTGGAGAGGGCAAGCACGTCGTCAGGTTTGGCTGCAGGGACCTGAGCCTGTAGGGTGTGTAGGCCAGGACTGTTGGGACAGTTGTCTGAAAACACAAACTCGGCTTATGTTTCGGGTTATAGGTATGGCAGGACTGATCTACAGACCATGAGAGAACACTTCGGGATATCAAAAATGGCGAGTGTGAGGACACTTCCTCAAGATTTTGTCTCTGGACGAGTCTTACTCTCTGGGGGTTTGGCCCACGTTCAAAGAGTTTGGGGTTATTCTGTGGCATGGAAGAAGTCCGTTGTTCTGTTGTTGTTGATTTGTTTTGTTTTTGATTTTCAACCTCAGGTGTCCCACCAAATGAGGGACTGGACAACCAGAAATCTGGTTAAAAATTTGGGCCTAGGGACATGTCAAGGCTCTCACGCTGAGGGTTACAATGCGTGTTTATGCCCGAGTCGCACTCAAGAATGGGCGGGGCCTCTGGGTGAATGCTGCTTTCCTCTACACTGAACGTTGGACAGCATGCCAACCACAAGGTTTCTGGAATGGTTAAGGAAGAGTTCTGATTTCTGCATCACAGTCACCCCTGGGCAGTGAATGGAGATAAGGTCTAGGTTCTGAAGCCTGACCTAAGGCCATGGCGGTTCTGATGTGCTCAGTGTGCGGTCAGCTGTCTGGGGGTTTGTCACGAGGTCCGGGCTCCGGTTGTCAGACAGTGCATTAGTGCCCAGGATCGACTATATATTTTGGGTGTATTCGAGTGCCGTGTAGGTTCTTATCTGAAGAACTCTTCAGGATATGAAGAATGAGCGAGTCTCAGGTGCGTGCTCAGGCTTTTGTCTCTGGATTTTGTATCAGCGATGGCCGTGGTATGTTGGGGGATGCCTCATGGGCCATGGACGAATCATGCTCTCTGTGGATTAGGCCCGATCCGAATTGTTTTCCTTTCAGGTTGTTACCTCAGGTGTCCCACCTAAAGAAGAATTCCAAAGCAGAGACCTGGGGAAGAGTGAAGGGAAACCCGAACTATGGTTAAAAAATTGGGGCCTAGGGGCATGGCAACCCCAATATGCTGTCTCTCCATCCAGCCACTGAGAGGCCTTACCTGAGGACTGGGCTCAGGCTGAGGGTCACAATGTGTGTATGTGACCAATGTGGCCCGCAAGCATGGGCGGGGCCTCATGGGCCACCTGGATTCAACTACACTGAAACCTTGGACAACATGCCAACCACAAGGTTTCTTGCCATGGGGAAAGAGTTCTGATTTCTGCATCATTTTCAAACCCGGGCCGTGATTGGAGATAAGGTCTAGACTCTGAAGCCTGAAAACAGAGGTTGAGAAGAGATGACGTCCCATGGCGGGTCCGATGTGATCAGTGTGCGGCCCCAGCTGTCTGGGTGGGGCCAGGAGGTCCCGACTCAGGCTGTGTCAGAAAGGGGCATTAGTGCCCAGGCCAGTCTATATATTTGGGGTACAGCCAAATGGCGCGCAGGTTGATCCTCATTTGGGGTTTCTGGGTAGCCCCAGAGGGCAATGTTTTTCTTCCCGAGGGCAGGAAGAGTGCTGCATTGTAGTCTGGATTGCCAAACTGGAGGGCTTGTGGACCAGTAGTCTGAGGACGGAAGTCTGAGAAACCAAGCTAGGCCTAGGATTCTGGGTGAGGGTATGGCAGGCACAATCAACAGACCTGAATTGAGATCTCGTGCATCTGAAGTCAGGGCGAGGATCAGAAGATCGCTCACGTTGGACATTCTGTCCCTGATGGCCCATTCTTGAAGGGGGGATGGATCACGAGGCCATGGGTGTTTTTGTTTTCCACGATGGGAGTTGTTAGAAGCTCCGAACTGCAAAGATTCTTCTGCAGGGACAATTGAGACCTGTTGGTTGGCTACAGGACAACGATTCCGAGCAGGGTTCTAAGGATGGATGGCTGGGTAGCCCACCTCGCATTCCAATTGTCTCCAAGCAACAAGAAGGGTTAGATCTTCTGGATCTGGGGGAGCAACCGAGGAGGCTGAGTTGAAATGGACTCTACCGTGAATGTGTCCTAATATGATTTTTGTATCTATGGAGACCTTGGAATGAAGCGGTGGACACTGGGGACCTGAAGGTTTCTCCTAAACAGAGGCTTTCACACAGCTTCATCGTGCAAGTTTCCCATGTGTAGATGAGATTTGTTCTGATGGGTGAGTCAAGAAACAGTCATATGCTTACTGAAATCCAGGCCTCTGAGGAGAGATGCCTGGAAACCAAAGCAATGGATCCGATAGGTGCCTAGGGGCCTGTTGGTTCCTTTTTACCTCTGGGGACATCACTCTACGGGTCTGAGTGCCGGTAGGTCTTCTTCAGATGGTAACAGATTGCCCCGGTTTGTCCTGGGAAGCCAGAAATATTGTGGTGGCCTCAGGGACTTAGGAGGTTTATCCTATTAGTAGGGTTGTGGCCATTGGAATGGGCACGTACAATTCCCTTGGAGAGGGCAAGCACAGTCGTCAGGTTTGGCTCCAGGGGCCAGAGCCTGTAGGATGTGTAGAGCAGGGCTGTTTGGACAGTTCTCTGAATCAGAAACTCGGCTTATGGTCGCGTCATAGGTATGGCAGGACTGATCTACAGACCATGAGGAGAACACTTCAGGATATGAAAAAAGGGCGAGTGTGAGGCTCTTGCTCAAGTTTTTGTCTCTGGATATCGTGTCACTCATGGTCGTGAAATTTTCCGGGTGACTTCATGGGAAATTGGACTAGTCTTACTCTCTGGGGGTTCGGCCCCGTCCAAGAGTTTGGGTTTATTCTGTGGGATGGAAGAAGTCCGTTGTTCTGTTGTTGTTGATTTGTTTTGTTTTGTTTTTTAACCTCAGGTGTCCCACCAAATGAGGGATCCAGAGTAGAGCCCTGGGGAGGGGCGACTGGACAACCAGATATCTGGTTAAAAATTGGGGCCTAGGGACATGTCAACCCCATTATGACATCTAATGGTCCAGCCACTGAGAGGACGTACTAGAGGACAGGAAAACACGCTGAGGGTCACAATGCGTGTTTATGCCGTCGTCGCACTCAAGAATGGGCGGGGGCCTCAGGGTGAATGCTGGTTTCCACTACACTGAACGTTGGATAACTTGCCAACCACAAGGTTTCTTGCCATGGGTAAGGAAGAGTACTGTTTCTGCATCACAGTTACCCCTGGGCAGTGATTGGAGATATGGTCTAGGTTCTGAAGCCTGAAAACTGAGGTAGGGAAGAGATGATGACCTAAGGCCATGGCGGGTGTGATGTGCTCCGTTTGCGGTCAGCTCTCTGGGAGTTGGTCACGAGATCCGGGTTCAGTTTGTCAGACAGTGCATTAGTGACCAGGTTAGACTATATATTTTGGGTGCATTCGAGTGCCGTGTAAGTTCTTATCTGAAGAACTCTTCAGGATATGAAGAATGAGCGAGTCTGAGGCGCGTGCTCAGTCTTTTGAATCTGGATTTTGTATCAGCGATGGCCGTGGAATGGAATGTTGGGGAGGCCTCATGGGCCATGGACGAATCTTGCTCTCTGTTTGACTTGGCCCGATCACAATTGCTTTTCGTCAATTTGTGGGATGGGAGGACTCCTTTCAGGTTTGTTACCTCAGGTGTCCCACCAAAAAAGAGGAATTCCAAAAACAGAGCCCTGGGGGAACAGTGAAGGGGGACAACCCGAACTCTGGTTTAAAAAATTTGGGACTAGGGGCATGGCAAGCCCAATATGCAGTCTCCCATCCAAGCCACCGAGAGTCCTTACCGGAGGACTGGGCTCAGGCCGAGGGTCAGAATGTGTGTTAGTGACCAAATGTGGCCCGCAAGCAGGGGCTGGCCCTCATGGGCCACACTGGTTTCAAGTACACTGAACCCTTGGACTACATACCAACCACAATGTTTCTTGCAAATGGGGAAAGAGTTCTGATTTCTGCATCATTTTCAAACCCGGGCCCTGATTGGAAATAAGGTCTAAGTTCTGAAGCCTGAAAACCGAGGTTCAGAAGAGATGACGACCTAAGGCCATGGCGGGTCAGATGTGCTCAGTGTGCGGCCAGCTGTCTGGGTGGGGCCCATGAGGTCCAGGCTCAGGCTCTGTCAGAAAGGGCATTAGTGCCCAGGTCAGCCTATATATTTGGTGTACAGCCGAATGGTGTGCCCTGTTGATCCTCATTTTGGGTTTCTGGGTAGCCCCAGCGGGCAATGTTTTTATTCTGGAGGGCAGGCAGAGTGTGCTGCATTGTAGTTCTGGATTGCCAAACTGGAGGGCTTGCGGGCCAGTAGTCTGAGGACGGCAGTCTGAGAACCCAAGCTAAGCCTCGGTTTCTGGGTGAGGATATGGCAGGCACAATCTACAGACCTGAATCGAGATCTCTTGTCTCTGAAGTCAGGGTGAGGATCAGACGATCACTTAGGTTGGACATTCTGTCCCTGTTGGCCCCTTCTGAGAGAGGGGTTGATCACGAGGCCCATGGGGGTTTTCCCACGATGGGAGTTGTGAGAAGCTCCCAACTGCAAAGATTCTTCTGCAGGATAATTGAGACCTGTTGGTTGGCTCCAGGACAACGATTCCGAGCAGGGGGTTCTAAGGATGGATGGCTTGGTAGCCCACCTCGCATTCCAATTGTCTCCTCGCAACAAGACAGGTTAGATCTGCTGGATCTGGGGGAGCAACCGAGGAGGCTGAGTTGAAATGGACTCTCCCGTGGGCGATGTCTCCTAATATGATTTTTGCGTCTATGGAGACCTTGGAATGAAGCGGGTGGGGTGGGCACTTGGGCTCTGAAGGGTTCTCCTAAAGAGAGGCTTTCACACAGCTCCGTCGTGCAAATCCCATGTGTAGATGAGATTTTTTCTGATGGGTGAGTCATGAAAACAGCCATATGCTGTTATTTTATATCCAGGCCTCTGAGGAGAGATGCCTGGAAACCAAAGCAATGGATCCGATAGCTGCCTAGGGGCCTGTTTCGTTCCTTTTTACCTCTAGGGACAACCCCCCCACAGTCTACGGGTCTGAGTGCTGGTAGGTGCTCAGATGGGCCCAGATTGCCCCTGTTTGTCCTGGGAAGCCACAAATAGCCGCCCCCTATTGGGATGGCCTCAGGGACTTTGGCATGGGCACATACAATTCCCTTGGAGAGGGGCAAGCACGTCGTCAGGTTTGGCTGCAGGGGACCTGAGCCATGTAGGGTGTGGTAGGCCAGGACTGTTGGGGACAGTTGTCTGAAAAACACACAAACTCGGCTTATGTTTTGCGGGTTATAGGTATGGCAGGACTGATCTACAGACCATGAGAGAACACTTCGGGATATCAAAAATGGCGAGTGTGAGATGACACTTCCTCAAGATTTTGTCTCTGGACGAGTCTCTTACTCTCTGGGGGTTTGGCCACGTTCAAAGAGTTTGGGGTTATTCTGTGGCATGGAAGAAGTACGTTGTTCTGTTGTTGTTGAGTTTTTTTTGTATTTGTTTGATTTTCAACCCTCAGGTGTCCCCCCATGTGTCCCACCAAATGAGGGACTGGACAACCAGAAATCTGGTTAAAAATTTGGGCCATAGGGACATGTCAAGGGCTCTCACGATGAGGGTACTTTACAATGCGTGTTTATGCCCGAGTCGCACTCAAGAATGGGCGGGGGCCCTCTGGGTGAATGCTGCTTTTCCTCTACACTGAACGTTGGACAGCATGCCAACCACAAGGTTTCTGGAATGGTTAAGGAAGAGTTCTGATTGCTGCATCCCAGTCCACCCCTGGGCAGTGAATGGAGATAAGGTCTAGGTTCTGAAGCCTGACCTAAGGCCATGGCGGTTCTGAGGTGCTCAGTGTGCGGTCAGCTGTCTCATGGGGGTTTGTCACGAGGTCCGGGGCTCCGGTTGGTCAGACAGTGCATTAGTGCCAGGATCGACTATATATTTTGGGTGTATTCGAGTGCCGTGTAGGTTCTATGTCTGAAGGAACTCTTCAGGATATGAAGAATGAGCGAGTCTCAGGGTGCGTTTGGCTAAGGCTTTTGTCTCTGGATTTTGTATCAGCGATGGCCGTGGTGTGGGTATGTTGGGGATATTTGCCTCATGGGCCATGGACGAATCATGCTCTCTGTGGATTTAGGCCCGATCCGAATGTGTTTTCCTTTCAGGTTGTTACCTCAGGTGTCCCACCTAAAGAAGAAGTCCAAAGCAGAGACCTGGGAAGAGTGAAGAGTGAAGGGAAACCCGAATATGGTTTTAAATTTATTTTAAAAATTTTTATTTTTAAATTATAACTATGGTTAAAAATTGGGGCAATGGGGCATGGCAACCCCACATTATTGCTGTCTCTCCATCCAGCCACTGAGAGGCCTTACCTGAGGACTGGGCTCAGGCTGAGGGTCACAATGTGTTGGATGTGACCAATGTGGCCCGCAAGCATGGGCGGGGCATCATGGCCACCTGGTATTAAACTACACTGAACCTTGGACAAACACATGCCAACCACAAGGTTTCTTGCCATGGGGAAAGAGTTCTGATTTCTGCATCATTTTTCACAAACCCGGGCGTGATTGGGATTATAAGGTCTAGACCTCTGAAGCCTGAAAACAGAGGTTGAGAAGAGATGGACGTCCCATGGCGGGTCCGATGTGATTCAGCTGTGCGGACAGCTGTCTGGGTGGGGCGCAGGAGGTCCCAGACTTTCAGGCTGTGTCAGAAAAAAAGGGGCATTAGTGCCCAGGCCAGTCTAATATTTGGGGGTACAGGCCAAATGGCGCGCAGCAGGTTTGATCCCCTCATTTGGGGGTTCTGGGTAGCCCCAGAGGGCCAATGTTTTTCTTCCCGAGTGGCAGGAAGAGTGCATGCATTGTAGTCTGATTGCCAAACTGGAGGGCGCTTTGTGGACCAGTAGTCTGAGGACGGAAGTCTGAGAAACCAAGCTAGGGCCTAGGATAGGATTTGGGGTGAGGGTTATATGGCAGGCACAATCAACAGACCTGAATTGAGATCTCGTGCATCTGAAGTCAGGGCGAGGATCAGAAGATCGCTCACGTTGGACATTTCTGTCCCTGATGGCCCATTCTTGAAGGGGGGAGGGGGATTGAATCACGAGGCCATGGGTGTTTTTCCCACGATGGGAGTTGTTTAGAAGCTCCGAAACTGCAAAGATTCTTCTGCAGGACAATTGAGACCTGGTTGGTTGGCTACAGGGACAACGATTCCGAGCAGGGGTTCTAAGGATGGATGGGCTGGGTAGCCCACCTCGCATTCCAATTGTCTCCAAGCAACAAGAAAGGGTTAGATCTTCTGGATCTGGGGGAGCAACCGAGGAGGGCTGCGTGCGAGTTGAAATGGACTCTACTCGTGAATGTGTCCTAATATGATTTTGTATCTATGGAGGACCTTGGAATGAAGCGGTGGCACTGGGGACCTGAAGGTTTCTCCTAAACACAGAGGCTTTTCACACAGCTTCATCGTGCAAGTTTCCCATGTGTAGATGAGATTTGTTCTGATGGGTGGTGAGAGGTCAAGAAACAGTCATATGCTTTTATTGAAATCCAGGCCCTCTGAGGAGAGATGCCTGGAAACCAAAGCAATGGATCCGATAGGTGCCTAGGGCTCCTGTTGGTTCCTTTTTACCCTCTGGGGACATCACTCTACGGGTCTGAGTGCCGGTAGGTCTTCAGATGGGGACCCAGATTGCCCCTGTTTGTGTCCTGGGAAGCCAGAAAATATTTGGTGGCCTCAGGGACTTTGGAGGTTTATCCTATTAGTAGGGTTGTGGCCATTGGAATGGGCACGGTACAATTCCCTTGGAGAGGGCAAGCACAGTCGTCAGGTTTGGCTCCAGGGGCCTGAGCCTGTAGGATGTGTGTAGAGCAGGGGCTGTTTGGACAGTTGTCTGAAAACAAAACTCGGCTTATGTTTCGCGTCATAGGTATGGGCAGGACTGATCTACAGACCATTGAGGAGAAACTCTTCGGGATATGAAAAAAGGGCGAGTGTGAGGCTCTTGCTCAAGTTTTTGTCTCTGGATATCGTGTCACTCATGGTCGTGAAATTTCCGGGTGACTTCATGGGAAAATGGGACTAGTCTTACTCTCTGGGGGTTCGGCCCCGTCCAAAGAGTTTGGGTTCATTCTGTGGGATGGAAGAAGTCCGTTGTTCTGTTGTTGTTTGATTTGTTTTGTTTTGTTTTTCAACCTCAGGTGTCCCACCAAATGAGGGATTCCAGAGTAGAGCCCTGGGGAGAGGGCGACTGGACAAACCAGAAATCTGGTTAAAAATTGGGGCCTAGGGGACATGTCAAGCCCATTTATGACATCTAATGTCCAGCCACTGAGAGGACGTACTAGAGGACAGGACTCACGCTGAGGGTCACAATGCGTGTTTATGCCGTCGTCGCACTCAAGAATGGGGCGGGGCCTCAGGGTGAATGCTGGTTTCTCGCTACACTGAACGTTGGATAAACTTGCCAACCACAAAGGTTTCTTGCCATGGGTAAGGAAGAGTTCTGTTTCTGGCATCACAGTCAACCCCTGGGCAGTGATTGGAGAGATAAGGTCTAGGTTCTGAAGCCTGAAAACTGAGGTAGGGAAAGAGATGATGACCTAAGGCCATGGCGGGTTGTGATGTGCTCAGTTGTTTTGGCGGTCAGCTCTCTGGGTGTTGGTCACGAGGTGTCCGGGGTTCAGTTTGTCAGACAGTGCATTAGTGCCCAGGTTAGACTATATATTTTGGGTGCATTCGAGTGCCGTGTAAGTTATTATCTGAAGAAACTCTTCAGGATATGAAGAATGATGAGCGAGTCTGAGGCGCGGCGTGTGCTCAGTCTTTTGTCTCTGGATTTTGTATCAGCGATGGCCGTGGAATGTTGGGGAGGCCTCATGGGGCCATGGACGAATCTTGCTCTCTGTTGACTTGGCCCGATCACAATTGCTTTTCGTCAATCTGTGGGATGGGAGGACTCCTTTCAGGTTTTGTTACCTCAGGTGTCCCACCAAAAAAGAGAATTCCAAAACAGAGCCCTGGGGAAGAGTGAAGGGACAAACCCGAACTACTGGTTTAAAAATTGGGGGGGCCTAGGGGCATGGCAAGCCCAATATGCTGTCTCCCATCCAGCCACCGAGAGTTCCTTACCGGAGAGGACTGGGCTCAGGCTGAGGGTCACAATGTGTGTTTGTGACCAAAGTGGCCCGCAAGCAATGGGCTGGCCCCTCATGGGCCACACAGGTTTTCAAGTACACTGAACCTTGGACTACATACCAAAACCACAATGTTTCTTGCCATGGGGAAAGAGTTCTGATTTCTGCATTCATTTTCAAAACCCGGGCCCCTGTGATTGGAATAAGGTCTAAGTTCTGAAGCCTGAAAAAACCGAGGTTGAGAAGAGATGACGGACCTAAGGCCATGGCGGGTCAGATGTGCTCAGTGTGCGGCCAGCTGTCTGGTGGTGGGGCCATGAGGTCCAGGCTCAGGGCTCTGTGTCAGAAAAGGGCATTAGTGCCCAGGGGGGATCAGCCTATATATTATTGGGGTACAGCCGAATGGTGTGCCCTGTTTGATCCTCATTTGGGGTTTCTGGGTAGCCCAAACAGAGGGCAATGTTTTATTCTGGAGGGGCAGGCAGAGTGCTGCATTGTAGTTCTGGATTGCCAAAAAACTGGGGGCTTGCGGGCCAGTAGTCTGAGGACGGGCAATGCTGAGAACCCAAGCTAAGCCTAGGTTTTTCTGAAATGGTGAGGATATGGCAGGCACAATCTACAGACCTGAATCGAGATCTCTTGTGCATCTGAAGTCAGGGGTGAGGATCAGACGATCGCTTAGGTTGGACATTCTGTCCCTGTTGGGCCCCTTTGGAGAAGGGGGGGTGGATCACGAGGCCATGGGGGTTTTCCCACGATGGGAGTTTGTGAGAAGCTCCCAACTGCAAAGATTTCTTCTGCAGGATTAATTGAGACCTGTTGGTTGGGCTCCAGGGACAACGATTCCGAGCAGGGGTTCTAAGGATGGATGGCTTGGTAGCCCACCTCGCATTTTCCGAAATTGTCTCATCGCAATCAAGGACAGGTTGCGATCTTGCTGGATCTGGGGAGGCAAAACGAGGAGGCTGAGTTGAAAATGGACTCTCCCGTGGAGGTTTGGTCCTTAATATGATTTTGCGTCTATGGAGACCTTGGAATGAAGCGGTGGTGGCCTTGGGCTCTGAAGGGTTCTCCTAAAAGAGAGGCTTTCCCACACAAAGCTCCGTCGTGCAACAAATCCCATGTTGTAGATGAGATTTTTCTTTCTGATGGGTGAGTTTCCAATTGAAACAGCCATATGGCTGTTATTTTTGAGATCCAGGCTCCTCTGAGGAGAAAGATGCCTGGGGAAACCAAAGCAATGGATCCGATAGCTGCCTAGGGGCCTGTTCGTTCCTTTTTTAACTAATAGGGACAACAGTCTAAGGGCTCTGAGGTGCTTTGGGTAGTGCTGGTAGGTGCTCAGATGGGCCACAGATTGCCCTGTTTGTCCTGGGAAGCCACAAATATTGGGATGGCCTCAGGGAATTTGGCACCAATGGGGCAATACAATTCCCTTGGAGAGGGGCAAAGCACGTCGTCAGGTTTTGGCTGCAGGGACCTGAGCCTGTAGGGTGGTGTAGGCCAGGACTGTGCGAACAGTTTGTCTGAAAACACAAACTCGGGCTTATGTTTTCGGGTTTTATAGGTATGGCAGGAACTGATCTTACAGGGACCATGAGAACAAGAACACTTCGGGATATCAAAAATGGCGAGTGTGAGACACTTCCTCAAGAATTTTGTCTCATGGACGAGTCTTTACTCTCTGGGGGTTTGGCCCCACGTTTTTTCAAAGAGTTTTGGGGGGGGTTATTCTCTGTGGCATGGAAAAGAAAGTCCGTTATGTGTTTTTTTTTCCCTTGTTTTTGTTGATTTTTGTTTTTTTTGGTTTTGATTTTCAAACCATCAGGGGTCCCAACCAAATGAGGGGACTGGACAAACCCAGTAATTCTGGTTTAAAAATTTGGGCCTAGGGGACATGTCAAGGGCTTCTCCACGCCTGAGGGTTACAATGCGGGTTGTTTATGCCCGAGTCGCCACTCAAAGAATGGGCGGGGCCTCTGGGTGAATGGCTGCTTTTCCTCTACACTGAAACGTTGGGGGACAGCATGCCAAACCAACAAGGTTTCTGGAATGGTTTAAGGAAGAAGAGGTTCTGATTTCTGCATCACAGTCACCCCTGGGGCAGTGAATGGAGATAAGGTCTAGGTTTTTTGTCTGAAGCCTGACCTAAGGCCATGGCGGTTCTGATTGACTCATTAAGTGCTTTGGCGGTCAGCTGTCTGGGGGTTTGTCACTGAGGGGTCACGGGCCCCCTCCGGTTGTCCAGGGACAGTGCATTAGTTGCCCAGGATCGGACTATATATTTTTGGGTGTATTCGAGGTGCCGTGTAGGTTTCTTATCTGAAGAACTCTTCAGGATATGAAGAAGAAATGAGCGAGTATTCAAGGGTGCGTGCTCAAGGCTTTCTTGTGTCTCTGGATTTTGTTATCAGCGATGGCCGTGGTATGTTGGGGAATTGCCTCCATGGGCCATGGACGAATCATGCTCTCTTGGGAATGTGGGATTAGGGCCCGAATTGTTTTTCGTCCGAATTGTTGTTTTCCTTTCAGGTTGTTACCTCAGGTTGTTTCCCACCTAAAGAAGAATTCCAAAAGCAGAGACCTGGGGAAGGAGTGAAGGGGAAAAAAAAAACCGAAACTATGGTTAAAAATTGGGGCCTAGGGGCATTGGCAACCCCCCAATATGCTTGTCTCTCCATCCAGCCACTGAGAGGCCTTACCTTAAAAGAGGACTGGGCTCAGGCTGAGGGTCACAATGTGTGTAATGTGACCCAATGGTGGCCCGCCAAAGCATGGGCGGGGCCTCATGGGCCACCTGGATTCAAACTACACTGAACCTTGGACAAAATGCCAACCACAAGGTTTCTCTGCCCATGGGGGGAAAGAGTTTCTGATTTCTGCATCATTTCAAAACCCGGGCCGTGATTGGAGATAAGGTCTAGACTCTGAAGCCTGAAAACAGAGTTGGGTGAGAAGAGATGACGTCCCATGGCGGGTCCGATGTGATCAGTGTGTATGGGCCAGCGCTGTCTGGGTTGGGGGACCAGGAGTGGAGGTACCGACTCAGGGTCTGTGTCAGAAAGGGCATTAGTGCCAAGGCCCAGTCTATATATTTTTGGGGGGTACAGCCAAAATGGACGCGCAGGTTGATCCTCATTTGGGGTTTCTGGGTATAGCCCCAGAGGGCAATGTTTTTTCTTCCACGAGGGCAGCGAAGAGTGCTGCATTTGTTAGTTCTGGATTGCCACCAAACATGTGAGGGCTTGTGGACCATATAGTCTGAGGACGGAAAAGTCTGAGAAACCAAGATTAGGGCCTAGGTTTTCTGGGTTGAGGGTTTTTATGGGGCAAGGCCACAATCAACAGACCTGAATTGAGATCTCGTGCATCTGAAGGTTCAGGGCGAGGGGATCAGAAGATCGCTCACGGTTGGACATTTCGTGTCCCTGATTGGGCCCCATTCTTGAAGGGGGGATGGGATCACGAGGGGCCATGGGTTGTTTTTTTCCCACGATGGGAGTTGTTAGAAGCTCCGAACTGCAAAGATTCTTATGCAGGACAATTTGAGACCTGTTGGTTGGCTCCAGGACAACGATTCCGAGCAGGGTTCTAAGGGATGGATGGACTGGGTAGCCCACCTCGCATTTCCAATTGTCTCCAAAGCAACAAGAAGGGTTAGATCTCTGGATCTGGGGGAGCAACCGAGGAGGCTTGAGTTGAAATGGACTCTCCCGTGGATGTGTCCTAATATGATTTTGTGTCTATGGAGACCTTGGAAATGAAGCGGTTTGGTTCTTGGTGGCACGGGGGCCCTGAAGGGTTCTCCTAAAGAGAGGCTTTCACACAGCTCCATCGTGCAAGTTTTCCCATGTGTTAGATGAGATTTGTTCTGATGGCCCGCTGAGTCAAAGAAAACAAGCATATGATGCTTATTGAAATCCAGGCCTCTGAGAATGAAGATGCCTGGAACCCAAAGCAATGGATCCGATAGTGCCTCTAGGGCCTGTTCGTTCCTTTTTACCTCTGGGGGACATCAGTTCTACGGGTCTGAGTGCCGGTCTGAGTTCCAGGTAGGTGCTTCAGATGGGGCCCAGATTGCCCCCTGTTTGGATGGTCCTGGGGAAGCCACAAATATTTGTGGATGGCCTCAGGGACTTTGGAGGTTTATCCTCTAGTAGGGTTGTGGCCATTGGAATGGGCATCACACCACAATTCCCCTTGGAGAGGGCAAGCACAGTGCGTCAGGTTTGGCTCCAGGGGCCTGAGCCTGTAGGATGTGTAGGCAGGGCTGTTTGGGACAGAGTTGTCTGAAAAACACAAAACTCGGCTTATGTTTGTCCGTCGTCATAGGTATGGCAAGGACTGATCTTACAGACCATGAGGAGAACACTATCAGGATATTGAAAAAAGGGCGAGTGTGAGGCTCTTGCCGTCAAGTTTTTGTCTGGATATCGTGTCAACTCATGGTCGTGAAATTTTCCGGGTGAACTTCATGGGAAATGGACGAGTTTTCTTACTCTCTGGGGGTTTGGCCCGTCCAAAGAGTTTGGGGTCATTCTGATGGGATGGAAGAAGTCCGTTGTTCTGTTGTTGTTGATTGTTTTTGTTTTGTTTTTCAACCTCAGGTGTCCCAGAAATGAGGGGATCCAGAGTAGAGCCCTGGGGGAGGGGGCGACTGGACAACCAGAAATCTGGTTAAAAAAAATTGGGGGCCTAGGGGACATGTCAACCCCACATTATGACATCTAATGGTCCAGCCACTGAGAGGACGTACTAGAAGGACAGGAAACACGCTGAGGGTCACAATGCGTTGTTTATGCCCCTCGTTGTAGCACTCAAGAATGGGCGGGGGGCTCTGTCCGCGTGGCAGGGTGAATGCTGGTTTTTGAAAAATGACACTGAACGTTGGATACGAAACAGGCAACATGCCAACCACATGGTTGTCTTTGCCATCTTTCCGGCTAAGGAAGAGTTTCTGAATTTTCTGACATCTTTTTCACCGCTCTGGGTCACAGTGGGCAGTTGATTGGAGATAAGGTACTAGGTTTTGAAGACTGAAAAACTGAGGTAGGTAAGAGATGATGACCTAAGGTGCACATTGGCGGGTCTGATGTGCTCAGTGTGCGGTCAGCTGGTCTGGGTGTTGGTCACGAGGTCCGGCTCAGGTTGTCAGACAGTGCATTAGTGCCCAGGTTAGACTACATATTTTGGGTGCCTTCGAGTGACCGTGTTGTAGGTTCTTATCTGAAGAAACTCTTCAGGATATGAAGAATGAGCGAGTCTGAGGCGCGTGCTCAGGCTTTTGTCTCTGGATTTTGTATCAGCGATGGCCGTGGTGGAATGTTGGCGAGAGGCCTCATGGGCCATGGACGAAATCTTGCTCTGTGGACTTGGCCCGATCCCAATTGTTTTTTCGTCAATCTGTGGGATGGGAGGAACCTCCTTTATAGGTGTGGTTACCTCAGGTGTCCGACCAAAAGAGGAATGCCAAATCAGAGCCCTGGGAAGAGTGAAGGGACAACCCGAACTATGGGTTAAAATTAAAAAATTGGGGCATAGGGGCGACTGGCAAGCCCAATAATGCTGTCTCTCCATCCAGCCACCTGAGAGGCCTTACCTGAGGACTGGGCTCAGGCTGAGGGTCACCAATGGTTGTGTTGTTGTGTACCAAATTGTGGCCCCAAGCATGGGCGGGGGCCTCATGGGCCACCACTGACGTTTCAAGTACACTGAACCCTTGGACAACATGCCAACCACAAGGTTTCTTGCAATGGGGAAAGAGTTCTGATTTCTGCATCATTTCAAACCCGGCCCTGATTGGAGATAATGTCTAGGTTCTGAAGCCTGAAACCCGGAGATTGAAGAAGAGATGTTGAAAGACCTAAGGCCCATGGCAGGTCATATGTGCTCAGTGTGCGGCCAGCTGTCTGGTTGGGGCCATGAGGTCCAGGCTCTAGGCTGTGTCAGAAGGGCATTAGTGGGCCACAGGTCAGCCTATTATATTTGGTGTACAGCCTGAATGGTTGTGACGTGTTGATCCTCATTTTGGGTTTCCTGGGGTAGCCCCAGCGGGCAATGTTTTTCTTCTGGAGGGCAGGCAGAGTTTGTAGCAGTGTTAGTTTTCTGGATTGCCAAACTGGTAGGGCTTGTGGGCCAGTAGTCTGAGAGGACGGCCGTCTGAGAACCCAAAGCTACAGGCTCGGTACTGGGTGAGGATATGGCAGGCACAATCTACAGACCTGAATCGAGCTCTCTTGTATCTGAAGTCAGGGTCAGAGGATCAGACGATCAATAGGTCCGGATTGGACATTTCTTGTCCCTGATGGCCCCTTCTTGAGAAGGGGGGCATGGATCACGATGGCCATGGGGGTTCTTCCCAACGATGGGAGTTGTGAGAAGCTCCCAACTGCAAAGATTTATTCTGTCAGGCAATTGCAGACCTGTTGGGGTGGCCTTCCCAGGACAACGATTACCGAGCAAGGGTTTCTAAGGATGGATTGGGCTGTGTAGCCCATCATGCTGCATTCCAATTGTCTCCTACAAAACAAGACATGTCTTACGATCTCGCTGGATCTGGGGGAGCAACCGAGGAGGCTGGTTGAAAGGGATCTCCCGTGGATGTCTACTAAGATGAGTTTGCGTATATGGAGACTGAATGAAGCGGTGGCATTGGGCTCTGAAGGGTTCTCCTAAAAGAGAGGCTTTCACACAATCTCCATCGTGCAAGTTCCCCATGTGGTAGAGGAGATTTGTTCTGATGGGTGAGTCATTGATGAAACAGCCATATCGCGGTACTGAAAATCCAGGCCTCTGAGGAGAGCTGATGCTGGAACCAAAGCAATGGGATCCGATCTAGCTGCCTAGGGGCCTGGTTGTTCGTTCCTTTTTCAAATCTGGTGACATCAGTCTACGGGTCTGTAAGGTGCAGGTATGTGCGCAGTGGGGGCCCAGAACAGATTGCCCTTTGCTGTCCTTTGGGGAGGGAAGCCACAAAATATTGGGAGGGCCTCAGGGGACTGGCATGGGCCCCAAAAAACATTACAATTCCCTTGGAGAGGGCAAGCACGTCGTCAGGTTGCTGCAGGACCTGAGGATGTAGGTGGAGGCCAGGACCGGTTGGGGACAGTTGTCTGAAGCAAACCACAACAACCGCGGCTTATGTTTGGTTCGGGTATAGGGTGGTTTATGGCAGGGACCTATCTACAGACCATGAGAGAACACTTCGGGATATCAAAATGGCGAGTGTAGTGTGAGGACACTTCCTCAAGATTTTGTCTCTGGACGAGTCTTACTCTCTGGGGGTTTGCCACGTTCAAAGAGTTTGGGGTCATTCTGTGGGATGGAAGAAGTCCGTTGTTCTGTTGTTGTTGATTTGTTTTGTTTTGTTTTTCAACCTCAGGTGTCCCACCAAATGAGGG